>NC_069136.1:16429227-16729227 GCF_026914265.1 Mya arenaria
TATTTACACGTAAGGATCACTTACACGAATATCCGGAACCTTCGTAGTCCCAAGGCCCTGTATCATTGTGTATCTAAAATTACATGAAAAACATACAATGTACATATGTTGAGAAAAATTGAATATACGAGTATGTTATGTATGCTTGTAAACAATTCCATTTCTTGTTTACATTCACTAAAAAGGCCTAAATATGAAACCTTGTTACAATGGGTAATTTATCAAATAAATGGTTTATATTACGTATAATATTCAAAAGTACTCAGTTAATGATTCATGGGATGAATTTAGCGAATGCATTGTTTAGTCATCAATGCTCACTTTGTTATCATATCAAAATTTGTTGATTTACTCCTGAACAAATTGGTTCGTCAAAACAACACACAACTTTTGCAATATTATAATGTTTGAGCTTCCATTGCTCTTTTTCTTCTTTTGGCGTTAAAAACGAATGAATGCAATTTCGCTATCCGTTAATAAATAAATGGTACAATCAAAACTCGCTATGTCGAAGTCGTGAGGAACTTCGGAAATACTTCGAAATAACGAACATTCGACATAACCAATATATATATATATATATACACCTTTACAATTCAATAATTTTTTGACTTACACATTGTCCCATTGCCATATCGCAAACCATCATCATTCCTGAACAGTCTTCGTTGGATGCACAAGGAAATTTACACGTTCCATTTAAACACATTCCCGGCACTCCGCAATCCTCATCCACTTCACACGCTAAAATAAAAACAGCTACTGTAAACATATGCTTTAATTAAGGAATGAACTGCGGGATTAATGTCATTATCGGGGTATGAATGCAATTGGGCTGGTCAAAATGTGTGGAGTCCGAAGAACACCACGCGTACTTTTTAAATCATTTACAAAAGATGTTCTGAAGTCCTTTCTTACCCATTCTGTAAATAGAACGATCCGAATGTAACCGGAAACATTTTAAGAAATGTTATCACAATAACGCGGGAAAAGATCAACCACTTGAAAATCACTTATAAAAGTAAAATTGAACCACTTATGGCAACAATACATTCAACATATCATAAATTAATATTTTCTAAAATGTTGATTTATATTTTACGGGACCTGCTGACACAAAAACAACAATAACAAGATCAAATATTTAAATAATAATTACGTCATAAATGCTACCTAGGAAGGCACAATTTTGCTACGAATAATGACTTAAGATAAAGATTTCAAACTTTTCTTTTACAATACATTACACTGTTACGTTTCTTTCATTCTTATTCAGTGTGTGTTTACCACGTGATAAATTACGTCAAAATGCTACGTAGGAAGGCAGCATTTTGCTTCGTACGTGACTTAACAAAAAGATTTTAAACTTTCCCTTTTCTTCAACATTTTAAATGAAACAAAGGGCAGTCTGCGCTGCTTAAAGGGCCCCGCCGTCGTGTGTTTACCGGAGTTTGATTAGGTGATTAGTTTCCTCAAACAATAGGACAAACCTGTTTCCAAAATAATGTTTTGACAATTCCAGATCAGGCAGCGGTTTCGTAAAAAGATTTGTTGAAGTGTTTTGAGAAACTAAACTCTCAATTAAATTTTAGCAAAATAACAAATGCGGGGCTATGTTAGCGGTGTAGACTGCGCTAGGTCTAATTTAAAATGGTGATATTTTTATCGTTGTTCAAAGTCTTAATTTGAATAAAAGTTTTGTATTCCGACGTAGCATTTATGACGTAAATTATTACGTGGTATATACAAACTGTTATTTGCATTAATGTTGGCCGGCCTTCAAACAGCATTCTTTTCAAAATGTATTTTAACGTGATATTTCTGTTTTAAGGCCCACTGAAGACCTGACCGCTGGGTAAACTATTCAAGAAAAAACTATATCTAAGTTAAAATCGGCTGATAACACCGATACTACCTACAAACGAACTTTGTCAGTCGCTTTAACGCAAGCGGTTTTTACTATATCTTAAAATATGAACGGTCATTTTTAATGCATAGTCACATAATAACTTATTCTCACATAATAACTTATACGCCCAAAAGCATTGACGTTTTCATGCATTTCCAAATTTTGTAAGAATTTATTCACCCAAAAGCTTATGATATTACGGTATTATGATAAATGCATTAAGATATTTTTGTCGCACTTTAGTTCAGTTTGAAATGATATTTACACGTAAGGATCACTTACACGCATATCCGGAACCTTCGTAGTCCCAAGGCCCTGTATCATTGTGTATCTAAAATTACATGAAAAACATACAATGTACATATGTTGAGAAAAATTGAATATACGAGTATGTTATGTATGCTTGTAAACAATTCCATTTCTTGTTTACATTCACTAAAAAGGCCTAAATATGAAACCTTGTTACAATGGGTAATCTATCAAATAAATGGTTTATATTACGTATAATATTCAAAAGTACTCAGTTAATGATTCATGGGATGAATTTAGCGAATGCATTGTTTAGTCATCAATGCTCACTTTATCATATCAAAATTTGTTGATTTACTCCTGAACAAATTGGTTCGTCAAAACAACACACAACTTTTGCAATATTATAATGTTTGAGCTTCCATTGCTCTTTTGCTTCTTTTGGCGTTAAAAACGAATAAATGCAATTTCGCTATCCGTTAATAAATAAATGGTACAATCAAAACTCGCTATGTCGAAGTCGTGAGGAACTTCGGAAATACTTCGAAATAACGAACATTCGACATAACCAATATATATATATATACACCTTTACAATTCAATAATTTTTTGACTTACACATTGTCCCATTGCCATATCGCAAACCATCATCATTCCTGAACAGTCTTCGTTGGATGCACAAGGAAATTTACACGTTCCATTTAAACACATTCCCGGCACTCCGCAATCCTCGTCCACTTCACACGCTAAAATAAAAACAGCTACTGTAAACATATGCTTTAATTAAGGAATGAACTGCGGGATTAATGTCATTATCGGGGTATGAATGCAATTGGGCTGGTCAAAATGTGTGGAGTCCGAAGAACACCACGCGTACTTTTTAAATCATTTACAAAAGATGTTCTGAAGTCCTTTCTTACCCATTCTGTAAATAGAACGATCCGAATGTAACCGGAAACATTTTAAGAAATGTTATCACAATAACGCGGGAAAAGATCAACCACTTGAAATCACTTATAAAAGTAAAATTGAACCACTTATGGCAACAATACATTCAACATATCAAAAATTAATATTTTCTAAAATGTTGATTTATATTTTACGGGACCTGCTGACACAAAATAAACAAAAACAAGATCAAATATTTAAATAATAATTACGTCATAAATGCTACCTAGGAAGGCAAAATTTTGCTTCGAATAATGACTTAAGATAAAGATTTCAAACTTTTCTTTTACAATACATTACACTGTTACGTTTCTTTCTTATTCAGTGTGTGTTTACCACGTGATAAATTACGTCAAAATGCTACGTAGGAAGGCAGCATTTTGCTTCGTTTGATGACTTAACAAAAAGATTTTAAACTTTCCCTTTTCTTCAACATTTTAAATGAAACAAAGGGCAGTCTGCGCTGCTTAAAGGGCCCCACCGTCGTGTGTTTACCGGAGTTTGATTAGGTGATTAGTTTCCTCAAACAATAGGACAAAACTGTTTCCAAATTAATGTTTTGACAATTCCAGATCAGGCAGCGGTTTCGTAAAAAGATTTGTCGAAGTGTTTTGAGAAACTAAACTCTCCATTAAATTTTAGCAAAATACCAAATGCGGGGCTATGTTAGCGGTGTAGACTGCGCTAGGTCTAATTTAAAATGGTGATATTTTTATCGTTGTTCAAAGTCTTTATTTGAATAAAAGTTTTGTATTCCGACGTAACATTTATGACGTAAATTATCACGTGGTATATACAAACTGTTATTTGCATTAATGTTGGCCGGCCTTCAAACAGCATTCTTTTCAAAATGTATTTTAACGTGATATTTCTGTTTTAAGGCCCACTGAAGACCTGACCGCTGGGTAAACTATTCAAGAAACTATATCTAAGTTAAAATCGGCTGATAACACCGATACTACCCACAAACGAACTTTGTCAGTCGCTTTAACGCAAGCGGTTTTTACTATATCTTAAAATATGAACGGTCATTTTTAATGCATAGTCACATAATAACTTATTCTCACATAATAACTTATACGCCCAAAAGCATTGACGTTTTCAAGCATTTCCAAATTTTGTAAGAATTTATTCACCCAAAAGCTTATGATATTTCGGTATTATGATAAATGTATTAAGATATTTTTGTCGCACTTGAGTTCAGTTTGCAATGATATTTACACGTAAGGATCACTTACACGCATATCCGGAACCTTCGTAGTCCCATGGCCCTGTATCATTGTGTATCTAAAAATAACGTGAAAAACATACAATGTACACATGTTGATGAAATTTGAATATACGAGTATGTTATGTATGCTTGTAAACAATTCCATTTCTTGTTTACATTCACTAAAAAGGCCTAAATATGAAACCTTGTTACAATGGGTAACTTATCAAATAAATGGTTTATATTACGTATAATATTCAAAAGTACTCAGTTAATGATTCATGGGATGAATTTAGCGAATGCATTGTTTAGTCATCAATGCTCACTTTGTTATCATATCAAAATTTGTTGATTTACTCCTGAACAAATTGGTTCGTCAAAACAACACACAACTTTTGCAATATTATAATGATTGAGCTTCCATTGCTCTTTTGCTTCTTTTGGCGTTAAAAACGAATAAATGCAATTTCGCTATCCGTTAATAAATAAATGGTACAATCAAAACTCGCTATGTCGAAGTCGTGAGGAACTTCGGAAAACTTCGAAATAACGAACATTCGACATAACCAATATATATATATACACCTTTACAATTCAATAATTTTTTGACTTACACATTGTCCCATTGCCATATCGCAAACCATCATCATTCCTGAACAGTCTTCGTTGGATGCACAAGGAAATTTACACGTTCCATTTAAACACATTCCCGGCACTCCGCAATCCTCGTCCACTTCACACGCTAAAATAAAAACAGCTACTGTAAACATATGCTTTAATTAAGGAATGAACTGCGGGATTAATGTCATTATCAGGGTATGAATGCAATTGGGCTGGTCAAAATGTGTGGAGTCCGAAGAACACCACGCGTACTTTTTAAATCATTTACAAAAGATGTTCTGAAGTCCTTTCTTACCCATTCTGTAAATAGAACGATCCGAATGTAACCGGAAACATTTTAAGAAATGTTATCACAATAACGCGGGAAAAGATCAACCACTTGAAATCACTTATAAAAGTAAAATTGAACCACTTATGGCAACAATACATTCAACATATCAAAAATTAATATTTTCTAAAATGTTGATTTATATTTTACGGGACCTGCTGACACAAAATAAACAAAAACAAGATCAAATATTTAAATAATAATTACGTCATAAATGCTACCTAGGAAGGCAAAATTTTGCTTCGAATAATGACTTAAGATAAAGATTTCAAACTTTTCTTTTACAATACATTACACTGTTACGTTTCTTTCTTATTCAGTGTGTGTTTACCACGTGATAAATTACGTCAAAATGCTACGTAGGAAGGCAGCATTTTGCTTCGTTTGATGACTTAACAAAAAGATTTTAAACTTTCCCTTTTCTTCAACATTTTAAATGAAACAAAGGGCAGTCTGCGCTGCTTAAAGGGCCCCACCGTCGTGTGTTTACCGGAGTTTGATTAGGTGATTAGTTTCCTCAAACAATAGGACAAACCTGTTTCCAAAATAATGTTTTGACAATTCCAGATCAGGCAGCGGTTTCGTAAAAAGATTTGTCGAAGTGTTTAGAGAAACTAAACTCTCCATTAAATTTTAGCAAAATACCAAATGCGGGGCTATGTTAGCGGTGTAGACTGCGCTAGGTCTAATTTAAAATGGTGATATTTTTATCGTTGTTCAAAGTCTTTATTTGAATAAAAATTTTGTATTCCGACGTAGCATTTATGACGTAAATTATCACGTGGTATATACAAACTGTTATTTGCATTAATGTTGGCCGGCCTTCAAACAGCATTCTTTTCAAAATGTATTTTAACGTGATATTTCTGTTTTAAGGCCCACTGAAGACCTGACCGCTGGGTAAACTATTCAAGAAAAACTATATCTAAGTTAAAATCGGCTGATAACACCGATACTACCCACAAACGAACTTTGTCAGTCGCTTTAACGCAAGCGGTTTTTACTATATCTTAAAATATGAACGGTCATTTTTAATGCATAGTCACATACTAACTTAATCTCACATAATAACTTATACGCCCAAAAGCATTGACGTTTTCAAGCATTTCCAAATTTTGTAAGAATTTATTCACCCAAAAGCTTATGATATTTCGGTATTATGATAAATGTATTAAGATATTTTTGTCGCACTTTAGTTCAGTTTGCAATGATATTTACACGTAAGGATCACTTACACGCATATCCGGAACCTTCGTAGTCCCATGGCCCCGTATCATTGTGTATCTAAAAATTACATCAAAAACATACAATGTACATATGTTGATGAAATTTGAATATACGAGTATGTTATGTATGCTTGTAAACAATTCCATTTCTTGTTTACATTCACTAAAAAGGCCTAAATATGAAACCTTGTTACAATGGGTAACTTATCAAATAAATGGTTTATATTACGTATAATATTCAAAAGTACTCAGTTAATGATTCATGGGATGAATTTAGCGAATGCATTGTTTAGTCATCAATGCTCACTTTGTTATCATATCAAAATTTGTTGATTTACTCCTGAACAAATTGGTTCGTCAAAACAACACACAACTTTTGCAATATTATAATGATTGAGCTTCCATTGCTCTTTTGCTTCTTTTGGCGTTAAAAACGACTAAATGAAATTTCGCTATCCGTTAATAAATAAATGGTACAATCAAAACTCGCTATGTCGAAGTCGTGAGGAACTTCGGAAATACTTCGAAATAACGAACATTCGACATAACCAATATATATATATATATACACCTTTACAATTCAATAATGTTTTGACTTACACATTGTCCCATTGCCATATCGCAAACCATCATCATTCCTGAACAGTCTTCGTTGGATGCACAAGGAAATTTACACGTTCCATTTAAACACATTCCCGGCACTCCGCAATCCTCGTCCACTTCACACGCTAAAATAAAACAGCTACTGTAAACATATGCTTTAATTAAGGAATGAACTGCGGGATTAATGTCATTATCGGGGTATGAATGCAATTGGGCTGGTCAAAATGTGTGGAGTCCGAAGAACACCACGCGTACTTTTTAAATCATTTACAAAAGACGTTCTGAAGTCCTTTCTTACCCATTCTGTAAATAGAACGATCCGAATGTAACCGGAAACATTTTAAGAAATGTTATCACAATAACGCGGGAAAAGATCAACCACTTGAAATCACTTATAAAAGTAAAATTGAACCACTTATGGCAACAATACATTCAACATATCATAAATTAACACTTTCTAAAATGTTGATTTATATTTTACGGGACCTGCTGACACAAAATAAACAATAACAAGATCAAATATTTAAATAATTACGTCATAAATGCTACCTAGGAAGGCAACATTTTGCTTCGAATAATGACTTAAGATAAAGATTTCAAACTTTTCTTTTACAATACATTACACGGTTACGTTTCTTTCTTTCTTATTCAGTGTGTGTTTACCACGTGATAAATTACGTCAAAATGCTACGTAGGAAGGCAGCATTTTGCTTCGTATGTGACTAAACAAAAAGATTTTAAACTTTCCCTTTTCTTCAACATTTTAAATGAAACAAAGGGCAGTCTGCGCTGCTTAAAGGGCCCGCCGTCGTGTGTTTACCGGAGTTTGATTAGGTGATTAGTTTCCTCAAACAATAGGACAAACCTGTTTCCAAAATAATGTTTTGACAATTCCAGATCAGGCAGCGGTTTCGTAAAAAGATTTGTCGAAGTGTTTTGAGAAACTAAACTGTCAATTAAATTTTAGCAAAATACCAAATGCGGGGCTATGTTAGCGATGTAGACTGCGCTAGGTCTAATTTAAAATGGTGATATTATTTATCGTTGTTCAAAGTCTTCATTTGAATAAAAGTTTTGTGTTCCGACGTAGCATTTATGACGTACATTATCACGTGGTATATACAAACTGTTATTTGCATTAATGTTGGCCGGCCTTCAAACAGCATTCTTTTCAAAATGTATTTTAACGTGATATTTCTATTTTAAGGCCCACTGAAGACCTGACCGCTGGGTTAACTATTCAAGAAAAACTATATCAAAGTTAAAATCGGCTGATAACACCGATACTTCCTACAAACGAACTTTGTCAGTCGCTTTAACGCAAGCGGTTTTTACTATATCTTAAAATATGAACGGTCATTTTTAATGCATAGTCACATAATAACTTATTCTCACATAATAACTTATACGCCCAAAAGCATTGACGTTTTCAAGCATTTCCAAATTTTGTAAGAATTTATTCACCCAAAAGCTTATGATATTACGGTATTATGATAAATGCATTAAGATATTTTTGTCGCACTTGAGTTCAGTTTGCAATGATATTTACACGTAAGGATCACTTACACGCATATCCGGAACCTTCGTAGTCCCATGGCCCTGTATCATTGTGTATCTAAAAATAACGTGAAAAACATACAATGTACATATGTTGATGAAATTTGAATATACGAGTATGTTATGTATGCTTGTAAACAATTCCATTTCTTGTTTACATTCACTAAAAAGGCCTAAATATGAAACCTTGTTACAATGGGTAACTTATCAAATAAATGGTTTATAGTACGTATAATATTCAAAAGTACTCAGTTAATGATTCATGGGATGAATTTAGCGAATGCATTGTTTAGTCATCAATGCTCACTTTGTTATCATATCAAAATTTGTTGATTTACTCCTGAACAAATTGGTTCGTCAAAACAACACACAACTTTTGCAATATTATAATGTTTGAGCTTCCATTGCTCTTTTGCTTCTTTTGGCGTTAAAAACGAATACATGCAATTTCGCTCACCGTTAATAAATAAATGGCACAATCATAACTCGCTATGTCGAAGTCGTGAGGAACTTCGGAAATACTTCGAAATAACGAACATTCGACATAACCAATATATATATATATATATACACCTTTACAATTCAATAATTTTTTGACTTACACATTGTCCCATTGCCATATCGCAAACCATCATCATTCCTGAACAGTCTTCGTTGGATGCACAAGGAAATTTACACGTTCCATTTAAACACATTCCCGGCACTCCGCAATCCTCATCCACTTCACACGCTAAAATAAAAACAGCTACTGTAAACATATGCTTTAATTAAGGAATGAACTGCGGGATTAATGTCATTATCGGGGTATGAATGTAATTGGGCTGGTCAAAATGTGTGGAGTCCGAAGAACACCACGCGTACTTTTTAAATAATTAACAAAAGACGTTCTGAAGTCCTTTCTTACCCATTCTGTAAATAGAACGATCCGAATGTAACCGGAAACATTTTAAGAAATGTTATCACAATAACGCGGGAAAAGATCAACCACTTGAAATCACTTATAAAAGTAAAATTGAACCACTTATGGCAACAATACATTCAACATATCATAAATTAATATTTTCTAAAATGTTGATTTATATTTTACGGGACCTGCTGACACAAAATAAACAATAACAAGATCAAATATTTAAATAATAATTACGTCATAAATGCTACCTAGGAAGGCAAAATTTTGCTTCGAATAATGACTTAAGATAAAGATTTCAAACTTTTCTTTTACAATACATTACACTGTTACGTTTCTTTCTTTCTTATTCAGTGTGTGTTTACCACGTGATAAATTACGTCAAAATGCTACGTAGGAAGGCAGCATTTTGCTTCGTATGATGACTTAACAAAAAGATTTTAAACTTTTCTTTTTCTTCAACATTTTAAATGAAACAAAGGCAGTCTATGCTGCTTAAAGAGCACCGCCGTCATTTGATTACCGGAGTTTGATTAGGTAATTAGTTTCCTCAAACAATAGGACAAACCTGTTTCCAATATAATGTTTTGACAATTCCAGATCAGGCAGCGGTTTCGTAAAAAGATTTGTCGAAGTGTTTTGAGAAACTAAACTCTTAATTAAATTTTAGCAAAATACCAAATGCAGGGCTATGTCAGGGGTGTATTTTAGCGATGTAGACTGCGCTAGATCTCATTTAAAATGGTGATTTTTTTATCATTGTTCAAAGTCTTCATTTGAAGCAAAGTTTTGTATTTCGACGTAGCATTTATGACGTTAATCATCACGTGGTTTACACACACTGTTATTTGCATTAATGTTGGCCGGCCTTCAAACAGCATAATTTTCAAAATGTAGTTTAACGGGCATCACAAATAGATATTTCTGTTATGAGAGCAGCTGATGCCCTGACCGCTGGGTAGACATTTCAAGTAAAACTATATTTGAGTTTTAAAATTTCTGATGGGACGTCTTTCTTTCATGCATTTCGATGTAATAAAGGTTTTTATAAGTGAAATAACAACAGTGAAATTATCAATTTGATTTTTTCACAGCAAAATAAGGAGTGAAAATATCAACTTTCAGAACTACTTTGAAAATCCTTTGTAGCTACTTCCCCTTGATCAAAACAGAATACTTCACTTTCGTGATATGGCGAAGCCACTCGTTAAAATGTGTTTTTCTATGACACTCGTGAAATAAAATACGATCTTACACTAAAAAGAACAAATATCCACAACTTCCTTATACTACCCACAAACGAACTTTGTCCGTCTCTTAAACGCTAGTGGTTTTTACTAAATCTTAAAAAAATGAACGATTATTTTGTATGAATAGTCACATAATAACTTATTTTCACGTAATAACTTGTTTGCCCAAAAGCACTGACTTTTTCAAGTATTTCCAAATTTTGTAAGAATGTATTCACCCAAAAGTTTATGATATAACGGTATTATGATAAAAGTATTAAGATATTTTTGTCGCACTTTAGTTCAGTTTGAAATGATATTAACACGTAAGGATCACTTACACGCATATCCGGAACCTTCGTAGTCCCATGGCCCTGTACCATTGTATATCTAAAATTACATGAATAACAAACATGTACATATGTTGAGGAAATTGAATATATGTTATGCATGCTTGTAAACAATTGCATTTATTGTATATATTTACTAAAAAGGCCTCAATATGAAACTTCGTTACAATGCGTAACTTATCAAATAAATGGTTTATATTACGTATAATATTCAAAAGTCCTCTGTTAATGATTCATTGGATGAATGTAGCGAATGCATTTTTCTGACATCTATGCTCAACTTCTGATCATATCAAAACTTGTTGTTTTCTCCTGAACAAATTGGTTCGTCAAAACAACACACTACTTTTTCTGTAATGTTTAAGATTTCACTGTTCTATTGCTCTGTCCGTGTGTGTATACCACGTGATAAAATGTGTCATAAATGCTAAGTCGGAAGGCAATATTTTGCTTCGAATGAAGACTTTAAACAAAGATAACTTTATTATTTCTTCCCCAGTCTACGCCGCTTACGGAGCCCCGCCTTCGATCTTTTACCAGAGTTTGATTGAGAGTTGAGTTTCTTAAAACACTTCGACAAACCTTTTCACAATTAGGCCGTCTGACGGACCGCTGTCAAAACGTTATTTTGGAAACAGGTTTGTCGAAGTGTTTGATGAAACTAATAACCTTATCAATTTTTGGTAATAAAACGAAGGCGGGGCTCTTTAAGCCGCATAGAATGCCCTTTGTTTTATTTAAAATGGTGTAGTAAGAGAAAAGTTATCTTTGATTTAAGTCTTTATTTTAAGCAAAATGTTGCCTTCTGACGAAACATATAAGTATGACGTAATTGATCACGTGGTATACACACACTGTCTGTGGAAGACCCTTAAAACATATAAACACAATTTCGCTATCAGTAACTAATAACATGGTACATCAAAACGCGCTATGTTGATTTCGCTGGGACCTTCGAAAACATTTCGAAATAATGAACATTCAATGTAACCGAAATGCAACAAGTGTATAAGTAAACTCAACATATTCGTAAAAAGTTCGATATTAAACGAAATTCGAGATAACAGAATTCGACATAACAGGATTCGACTGTAAGAGTACCATCTCAAATATCTAGTCTCCAATTTGTGACAAATCGCTACTGTTTAAACAAAACAAAATAACCACAGAGGGTCCGTTAAAGTTGTTTAATCAAACTATTGTGAAATTATATTAGAATGCCAGAGAATATCACGATGATCGGACGATGGTACAAAAACAACAAAAACTAAAACATCAAAAGTGTTGTGATGAGAGCCGAGGGGAGAATTTGTTATTATGCTTCCCGGTGGTTTATGGAGCTTTATCAGCGAAATAAAAATGATACTTCACTGTTTCAAACAGTGAACTACCATCTTGATATTTTTCACTGTTTTGAATTTTTAGCCCGCTAACCAAAGCAAACGCCAGCGCGCACAGGGCTGGGACACAAATTCAACGACGTCATTTCTGAAATGACGTTACGTTCGCATCCAATTTGGCGCGCTTTTCAGAAAAACTACAATTAACTGTCATTTAAAATCATTTAAAGCCATATAATAAGAATATGTTTGTTTCAACGTAAGATCGCTATTCATTTAACCTCGTGAACACCAAATGTAAATATTTCACTGAATAATTCACTCATAGCTATGCCACTCGGGAAATATAGCTTTTGGTACTCACTCGGTGAAATATATTATGATCTTACACTGAGACAAACATGTATGCCCTAGTTATTGAGAAAAACTTAAGATATCCGAAGTACAAACATGTAACATTTGGATGCTTGGTGAATCCTTATAACTTTTGATACCATTTAAAAAGGTTGAATGAGTACAAAAAGAAATTAAACAGGAAATTATATTAACAATTAGTATGTTTGCAATAACTTTATATGTAAAGTGACACTCTTATTCAAAATCAATACATACACATGTATAACAAACATCAATTCTGACTGATAAACCTTTAACTACTTACTAAATAGTGCATTGATTGAAAATATAAATAACTGATAACAAGATTGTAACCGTGTATTTAATAGCAGAAAGCACAAACATATTAAATGATTGGTGAATGCTTAAATATTTACCGTGGCCTACTAAAGTCTCACAAGGTAGAAATACCATGTTTTAAACTCATTTCTTTCAAATTAAACTCGGTATCCTTCATAAGAACCATTGTTTTCGAAATTTATTCAATCCTTTTGGAATGTTAATTAATTTTGGTAAATCTTATCTGGGAGAAAGAGTGCATCTTTAATGATGTTCCGTTCTTCATTTAACAAGCCAAATGTTGTTTTTTTATTGCAAGGTAACATTATATAATAAAACGATTAAATAAATTGCATATTTGCATGACGGATACCTGTATAAGCTTCGTAACATGAATCATCGTAATGTTTCGATTCTATGTGGATATAGCCGGTATGTTACCAGAAGGTAGAACAATAGATAAAACTCTTACGCATTGATTGAAGGAACAAATCATATCAGGGCCGTCACAGTCCATGTAGGTAGTACAGTTTTGTCCGGATCCTGTTCAATAAAAAACACTGCATGTATTGACAAAATCTAAATCACAGAACTCTTAAAAATAGTGAAAAATATAAATATATGGCAAGATGTTGTGATATTTTATAAATTGAGCTCTAGTTTGAGATGTAACATATTAAGCTTTCCCTTGTATAAGGGCGTTGCTTTGGACAGCCATTATGCATGCATATATGCACTAAGCTCTCTGACATTACATTTACTGAGACTAGCCAACATAAAGAGTGAGACACAACGCTCCAAGTGCAGGTAAGCAGGTTCGTATATAATTGGGGGCTTCAATGATAGCTTATGCATAATCAACGGCCATAACTCATGTACAGTATGAGAGGAAATTCGACCGATTACAAGCGTCCGTGCTGTCTGTCCGAGAGATATACAAACTATTTTACCTTAACTCAATATAATTCATTCAAGCGATATATGAGAAATCGCATCAGGAGAGACAAATATGTTTAATTGCTATCATCCTTTAGTCAAACAATATAAGAATAGATTGGAAATAAACTGATTCACAACTCATTGCTGAAACAATATATTGTTGTGAGATCATAGAATATATCATGAAAAGTAAAAACTTGCTCACCGGATCCATTTTCAAAGGTCTCATTATACGACCTGCAGACAGGTGGACACATTGTCGTGTCACAATAGGCCCCATTGGTGCCATTGCAGTCGCCGTAAGTCTCACAGAGGTCGCCGAGCTCTGTAAACAATCAGAAAATATTGCAGGATATAAACACAAATAAAACAGATGGGGTATAGGCGGAAACAAAACATGAGTTTATTGTGAGCATGGTGTTTACTGATCGAACAACATGTTTTGGTATGCTTTAAGTCTATTTTGGGTTAACATATCCAATTAAAGCAACACTCGAACCCGTTGGCTCGAACTCACAGGCACAGGCGAAAATAACTCAAGCCCCGGAAAATTCGATGCAAACAAGATTGCTTACATTCAGTTGAAAGAAATTGGTCCTTTAAATCCATCTCGAGCCAACGAGTAGATCGAGCCAAGCGCGTTCGAGCCAACAGGGTATGATTTTACCTGTGACATGCGATGTGCAAACTGCCTTGTCATTTTATCAAACTATGGGCAATAAGGTACAACTTTGAATTACAGTGACCTATCAAATTTTGGTATCATTCGAAAGGGTTTTGCGAAACGATTAGTTTCATGTTTAATAAGATACCGAACATTATTGTTACAGATGCAGATTTAGCAGTTTGTACTTTTGTTCTTTATTCTGAAATCGGACGTGAAAATATCGAGTTATCGATAAGGTTGTCCGGTTAGCGCAGTGGTTAGCACACTCGCTTCGCACCGAGGCGATCCGGGTTCGATTCCTGGCCTGGGCGCATGTGAGTTTGGTTAGTGGTCACCAAGCCGGACAAGTCGGTTTTCTCCAGTTAATCCGGTTTCCCCCACAACACAAGACCACACTCTCGCGCAATATCGTACCAACAAGAGTGACTTAGTATAAGCTTTCACAGCTTCCATCACAATCGCTGTTAAATGTATAACGGTTAAAGTTAAATTATCGATAGTACATTGTGTCTAGGTCAAAGCAGCGAGTAATTGTGATGATTACAACATTTCTTCAATAACACATTATACTGTATATAACTATGCAATATACTTATATTAAATGTTAAGTCAAAGGTATTTTCTAGGTAGAGAAAAAATACAATTGAACCCCGTTGGCTCGAACTTAATTTAAAGTCCCAATTTGTTTCAAGTGAATTTTAGTAATCTCACTTGGCTCGAATTTTACGAGGCTCGACGTATTTTTGCCGGTCACTGGGAATTCAAGCAAACGGGGTTAAACTGTATGTATGTACACATCATACCAAAATGGTACGACCGACTTGAAAGAATGCACAATATGCCCATTCATGTTCGATTTATTTTCAAATAAATAATGAAGTTGACCAGAATTACAGTAATATGAGGAGCTTACATCTTATACATTACTATCAAACATAGAGAACCTACTTTTCGAGACACAAGAGCCTAACATGGCATCGTAAATGGTGGAGCGGTTGCAAACACAAGATTCCACTAAACATACGGATCCTGGGGCTTGTGCTTGGCAGTCACCTATTGAGCAGGCGGAACCGGGTACAGCTGTAAAAACACACCAGGTATTGTTTCATTTAGAAAATGTTTACTTTTACATAATATATCAAGAGTTTTTGTAGGCTAATTAAATAGGACAGAAATGTCTATCCCGCTAATCAGTATTTTTTTTATTGATGTTTTAAAAAATGAAGATTTAAAAAACAAATCGTTAATCACATGATGCATAAATAACATTCCCTTTAAATAAAGAAGTTCGATCAAATATTTTTTTTCAAGAGTTCATTACTATTAGCATAAAATATTTTTAATGCTAATTTCATTTTGGATATTTTGTAATTATTACTTTCGAAGGCCCAAAACGTGTGATGCGGCTAATACTGTCTATAATATAAACGACAATCACAATTTAAACAATATTATAGAAATAGGACATTAGTCATACTTCTTTGGTCAATGCAACTACTCCCATTGAATATACGTGGTTGTTCACATCTGCATTGTGAGACGTTCATGTCGCAGAATGTATGGGGTAGCTCGCACATAGAGTCGTTGTAACAATGGTATGCTGAAATAGATATACAACGTCAAAGATGCGTACTTGAACAGTATAACACGAGAACAGTTTTATTGGCAAGATTTACAAGGCTTAAAAAGATACATTTCATATAATTATACATATTTTTTTTATTTTGTATAAAAAACGGGAAGTCACTTCTCATTGTTATCACTCCGAAAAGCGAGATTACTCGAGATTTAACGCGTTTTTAACTTCAAAACTGTGTAGTTAATATAGTTCATAATTTATACCACAATCGTTGCCTCCGTAGTCAACTTCGCACATTGCCGGGCATACAGAATCATCACACCATCCCATTCCTCCATTAATATCCTCACACTCCTCGTGCACCAAACATAGGTCGCCTTGTTCTGACAAAGTTTACAAAGCCATATTTTATTACAATAGGTTACTATTGTTCTTGAAAACATGAAGATAAACCACATAGGTCAAAACTAATTTGGTTAGGGTAACATCCTTTTCAATAACAGGTAGGGAATGCCAGCTTTTTTATTTGGCTTAATATAAGAGTGTTTTTGTCATCATTGCAGAATGGTATTGAAGTAATCTTCTGTATAAAATGATAAAGGTTTTTAACTACATATCATAAGACAATTAAAAAAGCAACCGATTATAAAAGCGGCAGTGTCGGTGCATATTTCGTAGGTAGGGTCGGATAACTCGAACCAAATATATTTTTAGGCCTTATATACACGAATTCAACAAAAGATGGATTTGAAGCATTACGTTAGTTAATGCTATATTAAACATGCAACGATGAAAATCTCACATGAAAACAATGAAACATTAGTTCAGTCTGAAGTCGTACTACAGTCGAACCCCATTGGCTCGACCGGCAAAACTACCTTGAGCCTCGGAAGCATTTAACAATTTCAAACAAACTTTTAATTGCGTTTCATAAGAAAGTCGCAGCATCAACTGTCAAAGTGCTTGCTTCAACGTCAACAGAATTAACTTACCACGCTTCCTGCATTTCATTGTGACCTCGTCGAAAACCGGAAACAACGTTGAGCATATACATATTCCCAGTATTTGATTGCACTCCATGTTGGTTATTGTACAGTCGATATTATCAGCACAATATGTTTTGATGGAATCGTGGACTGAAATATAGTTAAAGCTGTGTTGGTCGACTGAAACAACAACAGAACGTACGTGTTTCCTTGCTAAACATGTCATAGATGGCCCAGACTCTGTGTGATGCTTATAGTTTCAAACAATGACTGCATCTTTGAAAAGTTTTTGCATTAGGTGCTCTAAATTGTATTCCTCCGTTTGCAGATAGAGTTGGGATCTCTAATCATAGAAATACTTGGGGTTTATCTAAAGTTTATTATTATTTGTTTTATTATTAAGTTTCTTCAAGTTAATGCATACTTTGATAAGATTAACATTTTACGTTTATTCTTTGTTTAAGATTGTAGGGATAAGAGTGAGGTTTGTGCACTTAAACTGGTTTAAATTAAATTTACCTTTTACTGACAATTCCAAGGCGTTACCTTACAATCCTTGATAAACATACCTAGTTTTTTTATGTCGTTGGCGTTTACCCAGTGTAATTAAACCGGGTTTATGTGTAAATATTTGGCTACTGAGCTTATTTCTGTAGTTTTTTCGCGTAAATATCATTATGCCTACATACGAGAAGTTGTTATTCAACAGAATTACCTCATTCGTTATGTAAATTAATTAGAATCTTTTAATACTGTGGGTGCTATCAATATGTCTTTGATTGAACTTTTGGTCAACAGTATGAAATGTTTCCTTCGCGCACTAAGACGTCATTAGCATTTCCAAATTTCATCTTTAGACTGCATGTTTTTCAATAATTTGTGTAATACTAATTTCTATAATGTTTATATACTATAGCAAAGAATTATCTTAATGATAATCACAAGGAACATTTTTTTCTATTCATCATATTCAGTTTAAGTATGTTATTAAGCTTGTTGAAATAAGCTACTTAAGCCAGTTAAGAAGTTTAGATAAATTGGGGCCAGGTAACGAAAGAGTTACTTATTTTATTGTTTATACACATTTTTGATCAAGTAATACAACATTTGTTTCATGGTTATTTTGGTAACATTCAAAACTGTTGTCCCGAGATGGTGGGAAATGACATTTGAACTGTTGCCTGAGGCGAACTCATACTTGCATGCCATACAATTTAGCTTCGCTGCACTTCATCCACGAAGTAGTCGCCTTTATACGAACACACTAAATCTAATTTATGATCCAAGATAACTTATAAAAAAGTATCATTCGAAAGGGTTTTGTATGTAAAAAAAAATGCTTGGTAAAGCTGTACCGGAATAATGTTATAAAGAAGTTTTTGTTGGTCTCCGTAATATTTGTACAATTTCAATTCCAGTTTCAATTTCAGAAACCTATTTGAATATGAGAGTCAGATTCCTTAAAATGTACTTTTGTTTCATATCCTATATTATGTCATCTCATGGTGATACAATGAAAACATTTATGTTGAGCTTAGCTTACGGTACATATTGTTTTGGTTAATTAATATCTACTTGTCTAGTATAACGGTACATCAATTATTTTGTAAACTATCAAATGTGTGGTATATCGGTACATTTTTCTTTTGTAAACTATTAAATGTCTGGTATAACGGTACATAAATTATTTTGAGAAGTATCAAATGTCTGGTATAACGGTACATAAATTATTTTGTGAAGTATCAAATGTCTGGTATAACGGTACATAAATTATTTTGTGAAGTATCAAATGTCTGGTATAACGGTACATAAATTATTTTGAGAAGTATCAAATGTCTGGTATAACGGTACATAAATTATTTTGTGAAGTATCAAATGTCTGGTATAACGGTACATAAATTATTTTGTGAAGTATCAAATGTCTGGTATAACGGTACATAAATTATTTTGTGAAGTATCAAATGTCTGATATAACGGTGAATAATCTATTTTGTGAAGTATCAAATGTCTAGTATAACGGTACATCAATTATTTTGAGAAGTATCAAATGTCTGGTATAACGGTACATAAATTATTTTGTGAAGTATCAAATGTCTGGTATAACGGTACATAAATTATTTTGTGAAGTATCAAATGTCTGGTATAAGAGTACATAAAATAATTTGTAAACTATCAAATGTCTAGTACATACATTATTTTGTAAGCTATCTAATGTCTAGTATAATGATACTTATTTTTTGTGTGAACACTCACATCGATCATCAAGACACATATTTCCATCGAACACCATTCCATGCTGGCATTTACACATGGAGGACTGCGGGTCGCAATACATTTCAGGATCACACGGGTTTTCATCGTCACAATACACGTAACCTTAAGAACAAACATATTAAGATAGTGCACAGCAATACGTTATACAGAATTGAAAGATGTTTAAACTAGTATATATTAGGAACGGCCCAAGCTTAAAATTAATTAAACATTTTTCAATTTATTGCTTTACATTTATAATGTAGAGTCCATATAATAAATAATTGTATTTGAGTTGGAACAAAATAATTTCAATTTAATCCTAGGCGAATTATAAAGCCTTTATATGTTCAATATATAGTTCCGAACTATTATAAAAAAGAAAAAATACAAATGATGATATTTTTATCAAATCAATATTTTAAAAAAATGAAAAACACATTCATGAGCCGTAACATATGACTTACATGTGTCATCAAAAACCGTTCCGTTCCCGGACCACGAAAGATTGTACACCTGAGAAGTAAGTTAAAAATACATGGTTTAATAAAAACATTTTGCCCCAGCAGAAGGAATTTTTCCTACATAAAAACATCCTAAGATTGAATATTCTCTAAGAACTTTTTAAATTCAAAATTTCCCTATGCTATCGGTAGTTATCAGTACTGTTTTACTATCTAAGGGCGTTTTTGTTGTAAATAAACTGATTTTGGTTTTATTTTGGTTTCACGAAGTGTGTAAGTGCGTGACAGTTTCAAATGAAATGAAAACCAGTTTTATCGTTTGTTTTACGAAATCCTGGTTTCGTCGGAGGCGGTTTCGTCGGTTATTTCCATCCGAAAACTAGCTGACTTTACAAAAAAAAAACATGGCGGAAATTGATGAAACACGCGTGTTGAAACACCATTTGGATAAAACAGGTAATCGATCATGAGCTGTATCATTGTTAAAAACTATGGCTACATGCAGAAGCTCCATCATGTTATTGAATTTGTACACAAAACAATGCATTTGCTTGATTAAGCAATACTTGTACCAGGTTTCCAAACCGCCGAAACTCTTGTAACTAAAACTGAAACAAGTTTGGTATCAACAAAAACGCCCTAAATATTATCTGAATATCTAAAAAAACTGTTGACCGGTATGGAACTTAACGAAATGCATGCTCGTGCGCAAGTTCAACGCCGAATTAGAGACATAATATATTTTATTATTTTTGCTTTCCTATATTGAAACAAAGTAAACATTGACGAATTGAGGGAACCTGGTGCCCCCCCCGATCTTGCTAGTGATTCCTACGATAATTGGTTTTAAAACACAATTGCTAATAGAGAATTTTACAGTTATTTGGCTTGTGTTGTCACTTTCTATTGTCAAGTAAGATTTTGCGGCAATGAAACTATTACAAATGGGGTTATTACAAGCTTGTCGAATCGACCAGTCCCAAGTTGTCGATCAAAAAATCAGTTGACCAGAAATGGGATTTAATGTAGTAAGTCATATCTTTAATAATATATACTGAATAGATTGCACCACTACGCACCACAACTCGACTTTATGTCAAATCGAAGTTTTTCATTTCATTTTTTGAATTGACCTTTCCATTTGTCACTGAACTTGAAATTTTAGCCCGCTCTCAATCCCAAATAAACGTCAGCGCGCAAAGGGCTGGGACACAAATTCAGTGACGTTATTTCCAATATAACGTTACGTTCGCATCCAAATTCGGTGCGCTTTTCTGAAAAACTACAACTAACTGTCATTTAAAATCCGTTTAAGCCATATGATAACATACATTTTTGTTTCAGTGTACGATCGCAAAATAGTTCACCTCGTGAACAGCAAAGGTAAATATTTCACTCATGCCACTCGGGAAATATAGCTTTTGGTGCTTACTCGGTGAAATTTATAACGGTCTTACACTGAGACAAACAATAATTCCTTATTTATTGCGGAAAACTTAAGGTATCCAAAGCACAGACATGTAACATTTGGATGCTTTGGGGCTCCTGTAACTTTTGACTAGTTTGTGTGCAATAACTTTATTTCATATGCTGTTTTGTTCTTCATTTAACATAGCAAGTTTTATGGGGTTTCAAGGTAACATTATATTACAAAAAGATTAAAGCAATAAACATGTTTGCATATCGGATACCTGAACAAGCTTCGTAACATGAATCATCGTAATGTTTCGATTCTAGGAAATGTGGATATAGCCGGTATGTTACCAGAAGGTAGAACAATAGATAAAACTCTTACGCATTGATTGAAGGAACAAATCATATCAGGACCGTCACAGTCCATGTAGGTAGTACAGTTTTGTCCGGATCCTGTTTAAAGAAAAACACTGCATGTATTGATAACATCTAAATCACAGAACTTTCAAATATAGTGAAAAATAAACTTAATGGCATGCTGTTGTGATATTTTATAAGTTGAGCTCTAGTTTGAGATATAACATATTAAGCTTTCCCTTTTATTTGGGCGTTGCTTTGATCATCCATTATATGCACTGAGCTCTCTGACATCACATTAACTTGGATTTGCCAACATAAAGAGTGAAACACAACGCTCCAAGTGCAGGTTAGCAGGTTCGTATATATGTTGGAGCTTTAATGATAGCCTATACATAACCAACGGCCATAACTCATGTGCAGTATGAGTGGAAATTCGACCGATTCAAAGCGTCCTTGCTGTCTGTCCGAGAGATAAAGAAACTATTATACCTTAAATCGATATGAATTCATTCAAGTGATAAATAAGAAATCAGGAGAGACAAATATGATTAATTGCTATCATCCTTTAGTCAAACAATATTAGAATATATTGGAAGTAAACTGATTTACAACTCTTTGATGAAACAATATATTGTCATGAGATCATAGAATATATCATGAAAAGTTAAAACTTGCTCACCGGATCCATTTTCAAAGGTCTCATTATACGACCTGCAGACAGGTGGACACATTGTCGTGTCACAATAGGCCCCATTGGTGCCATTGCAGTCGCCGTAAGACTCACAGAGGTCGCCGGGTTCTGTAAGCAATCGGAGAATAATGCAGCATACAAACACAAATAATACAGATGGGGTATAGGCGGAAACAAAAAATGAGTTTAAAGTGAGGATGGTGTTTACTTATCGAACAACATGTTTTGTTATGCTTAAAGTCTATTTTGGGTTAACAGATCCTAATAAAGCAACACTCGAACCCCGTTGGCTCGAACTCACAAGCGGGGGCGAAAATCGAGCCAAGCGTATTCGAGCCAACGGGGTTAGATTGTACCTGTGACAAGCGATGTGCAAACTACCTTGTCATTTTATCAAGCTATGGGCAATAAGGTACAACTTTGAATCACAGTGACCTATCAAATTTTGGTATCATAAGGTTGTCCGGTTAGCGCAGTGGTTAACGCATTCGCTTCTCACCGCGGCGACCCGGGTTCGATTCTCGTCCTGGGCGCATGTGAGTTTGGTTAGTGGTTACCAAGCCGGACAAGTGAGTTCTCTCCGGGTACTCCGATTTCCCCCACAACACAAGACCACGCTCTCTCGCACCATCGTGCCAACAAGAGTGACTTAGTATAAGCTATCATAGACTCCTTCACAATCGTTGTAAAATATATAATGGTTTATGTTACATTGTCGATAGTACATTGTGTCTAGGTTTAAGCAGCGAGTAATTGTGACGATTACAATATTTATTCAATTACACATTATATTGTAGATTACTATGAAAGTATTATCCGATATACTTATATTAGGTACTGCCTGGGTAGAGAAAAAATACAATCGAACCCCGTTGGCTCAAACTCATTTATAGTCCTAGTGTGTTGGCTCGAATTTTACGAGGCTCGAGGAACTTTCCCCGGTCCATGGGAATTCGAGCAAACGGGGTTAGACTGTATGTATGTACACATCATACCAAAATGGTAATATCAACTTGAAATTATTCGCAAAAGCCCATTCATGTCCATTTAAAAAAAAAATGAATAATGAATTTGACCAAAAGCACAGTCATTTGACGAGCTTACATCTTACACATTAATATAAAAAAGAACCTACGTTTCGAGACACAAGAGGCTGACATGGCATCGAAAATAGCGGACCGGTTGCAAACACAAGATTCCACTAAACATACGGATCCTGGGGCTTGTAATTGGCAGTCACTTGTTGAACAGGCGGAACCGGGTACAGCTGTAAACACCAGGTATTTTTTTCATTTAGAAAATGCTTACTTTTCGATAATATATCAGAACTGTTTGTCGGCTAATTAAATCGGACAGAAATATCTATATCGCTAATTATTATTTTTATTTATATTTTGAAAAATGAAGATTTAAATAACAAATCATTAATAAAATGATGCATAAATGACAATAACTTAAAATAAGAAGGTTGATGAAATAGAACATTTTAGAGTTTTCATTCCTTTTAGCCTTAATTATTTTAATGCTTTTTTCTTTTGGGATATTTTGTAATTATTACGTTCAAAGACCCAAAACGCGCGATGCGGCTGATACTGTCTATATTATTAAGTATAAAGTATAAATATAAATAAATTAAGTAAAATCACAATTTAAACAATATAATAGAAAAAGGACAATGGTCATACTTCTTTGGTCAATGCAACTACTCCCATCAAATATACGTGGTTGTTCACATCTGCATTGTAAGGCGTTCATGTCGCAGAGTGTATGGGGTAGCTCACACATAGAGTCGTTGTAACAATGGTATGCTGAAATACACATACAACGTCAAAGGTAGGTCATAAAACAGTATTACACAAAACAAAAGTTTTATGGGCAAAATTACAAAGGGTTAAAAAAGATACATTTCATATATATATATGCTTTTTTAATTTTGTATAAAACGGGAAGTCACTTCTCATTGTTATCATTAACAAAAGCGAGATACCCGAATTTAATGCGTTTTGTATAAAAACGGGAAGTCACTTCTAATAATTATTCCCAAAAGCGAGATTACTCGAGATGTCACGCGTTTTGGATAAAAACGGGAAGTCACTTCTAATTGTTATCATTCCAAAAGCGAGAGTACTCGAGATTTCCCGCGTTTTATGTCAATACAGGAAGTCACTTCTAATAATTATTCCCAAAAGCGAGATTACTCGAGATGTCACGCGTTTTGAATAATAAAATCATTTCTAATTGTAATCATTCCAAAAGCGAGAGTACTCGAGATTTCCCGCGTTTTGTGTCAATACAGGAAGTCACTTCTCATTGTAGTCAGAGGCGGATACGTGGTATAGTGGTAACACACTTGACTATCAATGCAGGGGTAGAAGGTTCGATTCCCCGTCGCATCACTAAAAATACTGGACTATATAAAATGTACGTTAAATGGGGGTCACTTGTGACAGTGCTATACACTGATGCAAGATAAAGAACCAGGGTAGCTCTAACCAGGGTTACATTCTGTCTGTGCAATATGCTCCAAAAATCTTAAATGACTAACAATCTAAACAAAGCACTCGACAAATGAGCAAGGTCTGAGCGCAAATAAATAAGCTTACACACCACCACCATCATTGTAATAATTCCCAAAAGCGAAATTATTCGAGATTTCACGCGATCTTAACTTTAAAACATGACGGTTAATATAATTCGTAATATGTACCACAATCGTTGCCTCCGTAGTCGTCATACACTTCGCACGTTGCCGGGCATGCAGCATTATCACACCACCCCATGCCTCCACCAACATCATCACAATCCTCCGGCATTCTACACAGGTCGCCTTGTTCTGACAAGTTTATCAAAGCCATGTAGTATTAGGTTACTTTTGTTCATGACATCATGAAGATACTCCACATAGGCTATCAATTGTTTGGTTAGGGTTACATACTTTTCAAGAACAGGAAGGGTAGATAGGCTTTGTTGTTTCGTTGTCTATTAGGCTTTATATAAGCACGTTATTTTCACCATCGGAGAATGGTATAAAAAGTTATCTTCTGTATAAAGCTTTAAACTACATATTAAAAAAAACAAATGCAAAAAATCCGAATGACTATAAAAGAGATAGGATTGGCGGCTATTTCGTAGGTAGGGCCGCGTAACTCGAACTAAATGTATCCTAGGCCTTATATGGCACTAATACAACAAAAGATGGATTTGAAGCCTTACGCGAGTCATTTTGTTCTATATAAATGCAACTTTTCACATATAACGATGAAAATCTCAAGTGATAACAATTTAGCATCAGTTCAGTTTGGAGTTGTACTACAGTGGAACCCCGTTGGCTCGAACTTACATGGACCGGCAAAATTACCTCGAGCCTAGGAAAGCTAGAGCCAAGCGAAATTGCTTTAATTCAGTTAAAGAAACATCGGTCCTTTGCATCGAGTTCGAGCCAACGATGGGATCGAGCCAACGGGGTTCGACTGTTATGTTATTTTAAACTACATAAATTCTACACTTGATTTCATGGAAATACTGGATAAAACCAATTACTAAACTCTCCTTTGGTTTACATTTTTCTCTGATCCGTACGGTATCAATATTTTAAATTGCGTTTCATAAAAACATCGCCGCATCAACTTTCAAAGTGGTTGCTTCAACGTCAACAGAATCGACTTACCACGCTTCCTACATTTCAGTGTGACCTCGTCGAAAACCGGAAAGGGCGTTGAGCATACACATATCCCCAGAGTTATGTCGCATTCCATGTTGGTTATTGTACAGTCGGTATTATAAGTACAAACTGTTATGTTGGAATCGTGGACTGAAATATATTTAAAACAGCTTTGATCGACTGAAACAACAAAAGAGCGCTAGCGATTCCTTGCTGACATGTTAAGATGGCTCATTATGTCTTTATGCGAAGCGGGAAGTTGTTATTCAAAAGAATTACATAATTATTCAGTTTTATTGATACGAATCTGTAGGTATTGCTGTAAGTGAATTATTATTTCCGGTCAACAGTATGAAATGTTCATTCGTGCTATGACGTCAATAGAATTTCGAACTTTTATTTTTAGAATGCATGCCATGAATGTGTTCTGGTCCCGATTTATCGAAACTTCTTGAGTCCTTTATATCAGGATAAAGCTAATCTCACTAATGTTTTAGAATAAATTTGCGTAATATACACTTCTTTAAAAGTTTATTCAAGTACTATGAAGTATCTGATTAATTATCACACTTAAGCATTTTTCATTTATCAAAATTCAATTTAAGTATGCATTTAAACTCATTCAAATAAGAACAGCCAGGCAGAGGGAATTGGGGGCCAGGTAATGAGACAGTCATTTTCTTTATTGTTCAGATACATTTGTGATCACGTAAAACAGCATTTATATCATGGTCATTTTGGTTACATTCTGAACTGTGCTTGGAGTAAAATGACATCTCTCATATTCAATACAATTAAGATTCGCACTTAATCCACAAAGTAGTCGCCTTAGTACGAACACACCGAATATAATTTATGATTAATGATAACTATTAAGAATCATTGATACAATATTATCGGAATGCTCACTTAAAATTGGTGCCGTAACGAATTTATGTTATAAAGAAATTATTTTTGGCCTCAGCAACCTATTTTGATAGGAGGTCAAATTATTTAAAAGATGCTTTTATTTCATTTACTTTTTAGGGTCATCTCGTGAAGATACAATGAATACATTCATGTTGAGCTTAACTCACGGTACATACATTTTGGTAAACTATCTACATGTCTGGCATAACGGTACATGAACTATTTGGTAAACTTTCTACATGTCTGGCATAACGGTACATGAACTATTTGGTAAACTTTCTACATGTCTGGCATAACGGTACATGAACTATTTGGTAAACTTTCTACATGTCATGCATAACGGTACATACATTATTTGGTAAACTATCTACATGTCATGCATAACGGTACATAAATTATTTGGTAAACTATCTACATGTCTGGCAGAACGGTACATAAAGTATTTGGTAAACTACTTACATGTCTAGTATAACCGTTCATAAAGTATTTGGTAATCTATCCGCATGTCTAAATTATCAATATAAACACTCACATCTATTATCACGGCATTCATGTCCATCGAATATCATTCCATTCTCGCATGTACACAAGTAGATCTGCTGGTCGCAATGCATACCGGGAAGATTACACTCGCTGTTATTGGTACAGTGCACCCAACCTTAAAACAATAAAGGGATTACATAATATGATTACAGAAGTGACTTTTCCTAGGAACAGCCCTGTCTGACCTCGACATTTAACAACCAATCATTTTAATACACGATTTGCAAATTTCAAGAATAGACAATCATTAGTTGACCGTGTGTGTATGCCACGTGATTAATTACATCATATATGCTACGTCGGAAGGCAACATTCGCCTCGAACTTACACTTAAATCAAAGATAACTTTTCTTTTAAAACACAATTTTAAAAGAAACAAAGGGCAGTCTATGCCGCTTAAGTTTTATAACCGAACTCTCAGTCAATCTCGGGTAACATACCGAAGGCGGGGCCCCGTAAGCAGCGTAGACTGCGCTATGTTTTATTTAAAATGGTGAAGAAATAGTAGAGTTTTCTTTGTAAACATTTATGACACAATTTATCAAGTGGTATACACACTGTTGGAGCCTGAATTTCTCTTTTCGCGCACGCTTTATGCCATTACACGTGTCATAAAGTGGTAAAGATTAAGGCTGTTATCTACTTAACATACCCGTTTAAAGAGGTTTCACATTTGAAAGCAATGACTACGATTTCCCGTCCCTAAAACAATTACAGTTTGACTGTCAAACAGTAAACTTATGCCGACTAATAAAAAAAGAATTATGCTCATTTTTTTAACAAGGTTGGTATTTACTCAGTGTGGCGAGTTTATGTTCTAAAAATGTTCGCTACTGATAGATAATCGCCTTTGTCACAGGTATCTTGATTCTTGTTTAAATTGTATAACTTTGTCACACAGGGTACTTGTTATACAATTTGCAAACATGTATTTATTTTGTTATTCTTACATGTATTGTCATAAACGCCGCCGGTCGGCTCACAGACGGATGGACAACTGTGGGTATTGCATACTGCACCTTCAGAATATTCCGAACAGTTCATTGTATAGTTGCAGATGTCCCCAGGACCTTACAAATAGAAATAAATAGTAATGAATAAGGCTGTATCATAACACATATAACACCAATATCATGCATTGAAAAATAATGCAATTGAATATGTATCAACATCAAACTGATAACATATAAATAGAGGATCTCAAATGAGTGTTTATTTTGTATCGAATTTATTAAACGAGTTCATTTTAAAACGATAAAAACGAGGCTTCCTTTTTCTATTTATAACATAACTCATCAATCTAGGTCAAAGTTTCTTCAATACACTTCTCTCGTCGAAGTACAAAGAATTTACATTGTGAATTATAAGGATGATTCATCCGCAGGAAAGAAAATATCCCGACATAAAACCAATTTATAAACATTAAATATGTCTCAATTATCAACCGAATTACAAAGGTTTCACTTTAAAACAACAGCAAAAGATATTTCAATCCATCAAGCAAACCAACTGCGTGACGTCATTAGTAATCAAGCGAGTGTGTACATGTCATTTGGCGGTTGAAGTTTAAAAAGAACATAAGTCAGCGTCACAGTCGCTTTCAAAATTGCGAATTCGTTTGTAGCTTTCAAGAATTGCTGGCGAACTGTATAGATCGAACATTTTGCGAGGAAGTGGACGGGGTATTTTCACTGGAGTACAGGATGCTGGACATTTCCTTGAATTGGATTTTATTAGGCTATAGTTGTTTATAAATGCAATGTTCTTGTGTACCGATGTTTGCATAATCTGGTTCGCAGGATCATTGTTGTTATTCAATTTCTGGACAATGTATTTTTTGGCGCTGTGATCAGGGAGGTGTTTGTTTGGATTAAGCCAAGCCTTTTTCCACCATTATTTTCATCTTGGAGCTGAGTTGACACCGACAAGATTTCGTTTCAAACATCGTTTCTTATGTTTGCTTACATTTTTGGCAGCGCGTATGAACACTTTTTTCTTTCATGCGGTTACCTCATTTGCAAAGTTATTACACTAGTTATATATGAAAAATATGCATGGGGTTATATCACTCTTGCACCATATGTTATGTTATAAAGTAGAATAAAACAATGCCATGGTTTTATCAGTTTGATATTACAATGACATAGAATATTAATTTTTAAACAAAGTATGTTTCAAAGCTTCTCTAATTCACTATACACTAAACTAATGAATGTATATAGCTATTGATGCTTACCACGTGGAATGCACATTGAAGTTGATTGGTCAAATCTGTGTGTGGGAGGACAGACACACATCCATAGGTTCCAATCACAATAAGAGTCCGGGACGTAGCATGTGGTGTCATCAGTGCAATATCCGTCAGTTGTACCTGGTTTAAAATTATCTATGGTTTAAGCATATCCATATCAATTTAAGTACACTCGAAACCCGTTGGCTCGATATCGGTTGGCTCGAATATCTCGTTTGCTCGAATTGGATCTAAAGGACCGATTTAGTTTTACTCATTATGAGCATTTTCGCTTGGCTCGATTTTCTCGAGGCTCGAAGGTTTTAGGCCGGTCCCTGAGATAACGAGCCAACGGGTTTCGAATGTATAGCAACAGTTACATCCGTCTTTGTGGAACCGTCAAAACCAATTGCTTAAAAAATTGTGGCCAAATATCAGTTAGCATTTGATAAAAAAATTACAGTTGTAAGATAATGCATTGTGTTACACACCAGAAAAGCATTTCCGGTACACTTCGAGATGTTCCTTTGATATTTGTTGATTTTTCAGAATTTGATTTTGCTAGAATGTATAAAAGTGAGCTAAAAGTTACAGTGTTAACAAATAAATAAATGACAAACCATTATTTTATCAAATATCTTTTAAACACTTCAAGGCTGCGTTTGTATTTGAACAAAGAAATGCGACAAGAACATGACACAGTGGTATTAAAGTGGGTCTTTACAAGGCGTTTTAAATTCCTCATATCGCAGGAGCTTGTTAAAATACCCAAACCTTCCTTCTAGAAGCCGATTCGAACTTCTTTGACAACTAATACCAACTTACGGGTTAAGCAACGTTACATATCGGACGACCCTCGGATTACTTAAAAAATGTTTTTGGCCGTTCTTTCATGAATTTGTATGACTGTATTGTTATCGCAGTTATGGTCATCTTTCCTATTAGATGGTATGCCTCCAAAAGCATCGAAAAAGTATCTCCTAATGGATTTAAGTATAAGCTTTGGTAATATTTTAACTTTCAATGTCACTTATCAATGAGCGTACCGTAAAACTTCTCGAGTTTAAGTAATACAGTTTGATTTATTGCTAGGAAATGACTCCATATACAAATACGCGATCCGCTCGTTAACTTTTATTGTTATTAATAAAGAATCAGTAGTATGTAACTGTGGCACTGTTCATTCGGAGGGCATAGGTTATTTTCCATCTAAAACAACCTCGGATGTAAATGGACGGTTTACAATGTCAGAAATCTAAACACTCTAACTTCGCTGCAAGTAGATCGCGTAGTAATTTCAATTTGGCAGTTAGACTTAATGACTTTACTCTTGGGAATCATAATAATTTATGCAATGATATACTTCAATGTCAATAAATTTTGAATTAGTTATACAACACACGTTAAAACACTTCAATTAATTGAAACCATTATTTAAAGGTCTACGAGCGTTTTCTACTGAGGTACCGGCATAAATCCGAGGTTTTTGTTTTCGATGGAAAATGGCCAAGGTGCTCCGAATATAGTACTGTTGTTTTAAGTATTGTAGACGCTTTTATAAGCACTAATAAATGTTGACAAGTAGAAAATGAAAGAAAATGTGCTTAGTAACTACTTTAAGTTGAATTGGGTCATTTGGTCAAATTGGACTGGGATAGCTACGTTCATCATGGCTGACTTTGTGGTACTCTGTATGTGTATCAATTGCTTACTTCTGTCATCAGCGCAGTCTGTTCCATTGAACAGTCCAGATATGCAAACACATTCGCCATTGTTACAGTTCATTTGCCAGCTGCATTCATCGTTGGTCGAGCAAGGCATACCTGTAAGGAAGATTTTTTTTAAAAATACAACGGACGTAAAACATATTAATGCAACGGTACCTTAGCAGTGGGTGCGGACTTGATTTATATACTTTGAAAAGCCGTGAGTTCAGGTGTGTTATTTGATTTTCAGCTCGCACCGTATGCTTTTGATACTACAGGGATATAGTATAGTTTTCAAACTGAGTCACTATTAGCCTTAACTGCAGGGTGTCCAACGTAATTGATATTTGCGGAATCTTAGTTTGGGAACAGAAAGCCTAATTACCAGGTCAAAATATCATCCGAAAATACCAAAAATACTTAACTAACCGCATTGTTGTTCCGCATCTAACATTTCCTTCACTTAAGTTTCCGTAAAAATAAATAACGGTGTACCCCCTGTACTGGGAGGTTGTTAATGAGGTTTCTTAAAATAGGGTTCGTATAAAATGCAAAGACGTAATGTGTAGTATTGTTTTGCAAATGTCCTAGGTTTATCTTTACAAGTCAGACAGCCAGACAGATAAACACACAGACAAACAGACAGACAATCAGACAAACAGACATACATACATTATATTGACTTGCACATTGTCACAAAACATGTATCTTATATACAATCTGTCAACGTGTATGAACAATCATGATAATAACAAACAATAATAAATACACATTACAACATAGAGATATGTGTTTGACTTAAGCGCAAGTTTAATACATCCTTAAATAAGTATGCAACACGATGTACATTTATCCTATAATAATTTTATTTAAACAATTTTAATAACTTCTTATATAATATAACATATCAAAAATGAAATATATACCGAGTGAAAAGGCATATGCAATTGTTTGCTTAAAATATTTGAAACGTTATTTATTTTTGCATTAGACGAAAACACTATTTTTATAACGATAAAATGGTATTGCGTATATTTTAACATCCTACTTCATATTTGAAGAAGTTGGGGTTCGGTAGTCTCCTTTATAATATGGAATAGGGGATTATTTTATTAATTTTGATCAATACTTTAACGGCTTAAAGAGCACTGTCTTCGTTTAAATACCGGAGTTTGATTACTTAAATTCCCTCAAACACTTTGACAAACCTGTTTCCAAAATAATACTTTGACAATGCCCCATCAGTCAGTGGTTGAAAAAAGTCTTGTCGGTGTGTTTTAAGAAACAGGCCTTTAATTAAACTTTAGTAATAGACCGAAAGCGGGTCTGTGTAAGCGGCGTAGACTAGCATATGTTTCATTCAATATGGCGAATAAATAGTAAAGTTAACTTTGTTTACACTCTTCTATGAAGCAAAATATTGCCTTCCGACGAAACATTTATGACGATATTTATTACACGGTATACTTACACAGTTATTTGCATTTAAACTGGCCGACCATCTTTTCAAAATGTATTTTGATGGGCATCACAAAGTGAAATTTCTGCAATAAGGCCAACTGCAGACCTGACCGCTGAGTACACAAGTTTATCTGAGTTGGCTGATAACACCGATACTTCCGATAGACAAACTTTGACAGTCGCTTTAACGATAGTGGTTTTTAATATATCTTAAAAAATGCACGGTTTTTATGCAAAGTCACATAATACCTTATTAGCCCAAAAGCATTAACTTTTTCCAAGCATTTCCAAATTTTGTAAGAAACTATTCACCCAAAAGCTTATGATCTTACGGTATTATGATAAATGTAGTAATTTATTTTCGTCGAGTTTTAGTTCAGTTTGAAATGATATTTACACGTAAGGATCACTTACACGCATATCCGGAACCTTCATTGTCCCATGGCCCCGTATCATTGTATATCTAAAATTACATGAAAAACATACAATGTACATATGATGAGGTAATTGAATAGATGTTATATATGCTTGTTAACAACTGCATTTAATGTATACATTAACAAGCCTCAATAACAATATAACATAACTTGCTTTCTCATTTTGATGTACGCCTGTGAAACGATATTGTAATATAAACTTCGTTGTCATTCGAAACTTGGAAGTCAAATAATGGTTTATATGAAGTATAAGTGTCAAAAGTACTCAGTTAATGATTCACGGAATGATTAAAGCGAATCAAAACTAATTGTTATACTCCTGAATACAACACTCAACTTTTGCAACTTTATAATGTTAAAGCTCCCTCTGCTCATGATTCAATCAAAACTCGCTGTGTCGAAGTCATTGGGACCTTCGAGATAAAGACCATTCGAAACAAACGAATGCATCTATTGTTTAGCTAAACTTAACACATTGGGACAGAAGTTCGACATATCCAGATAATCGAAAAAACATAATTCGACTGTATAAGTACCAGCTGAACTATCTAGTCGCTATTTTATGAATCATCGCTATTTTAAAATGAAAGAATAATCATCAGTTAAAGCCGATTTATTTATTAAACTGATGCGAAATTATATTAGATTGCCTGAGAATTTCATGATAATTGGACGATGGTACAAAAGCAACAAAAAATAAACATCAAATATGTTGTAATGAGAGCCAGGATAACTTATTCTACGTTTTTCGGTGGTTTATGGAAATTTATCAGCGAAACAAAAATGATATTTCACTGTTTCAAGCAGTGAAATAACATTTTGATATTTTTTACTGTTTTGAATTTGAGCCTGCTCTCAATTCCATAGCAAACGACAGCGCAAATAGGGCTGGGACACAAATTCAACGACGTGATTTCAGAAATGACGTTACGTGCGCATCTCATTTGGTGCACTATTTCTCTTCAAACTGTCATTTAAATTCCTTTAAAGCCATATAATGAATATGTTTGTTTCAGTGTAAGATCGCATTATATTTTTCCTCGTGAACACCAAAGGTAAATAGTTAACTGAATAATTCACTCATGGCTATGACACTCGAGGATATAGCTTTTGGTGCTCACTCGGTGAAATATATTACGATATTACACTGAGATAAACATGTATGCCCTAGTTATTGAGAAAAACTTAAGATATCCGAAGTACAAACATGTAACATTTGGATGCTTGGTGAATCCTTATAACTTTTGATACCATTTGTTAAGTTCAAATGAGTACAAAAAGAAAGTAAACAAGAAAATACATATATATTAAAAATTAGTTTGTTTGCAATAAATTAATATGTAAAGTGACACTTTTATTCAAAATCAATTCATTCACATGTATAATAAACGTCAATGCTGACTGATAAACCTTTAACTACTTGCTCAATAAAGCATTTATTGAAAATACTAATTACTGATATAATAGCAGAAAGCGCAAAATTATTAAATCATATAAAAGGGCTTAAAGATTAACTGTGGTCAACTGTAGTCTCATAAAGTAGATATAGTGTGTTTTATGCTCATTTCGTTCAAATTAATCTCGGTATCCTTTATGAGAATCATTGTTTTCGACATATATTCATCCTTTTTGGAATATTAAAACAATATCATTAATTTGGTAAATCTTATCTTGGAGTAATGGTACATCTTGAATGATGTTCTGTTTTTCATTTAACAGAGCAAACATTATTGGGTCGTTACATTATTCAACAAAAAGATTAAACAAATTTCATATTTGCATATCGGATACCTGAACAAGCTTCTTAACATGAATCCTCGTAATGTTTTGATTCTATGCAATGTGGATATAGCCGGTATGTTACCAGAAGGTAGAACAATAGATAAAATTCTTACGCATTGATTGAAGAAACAAATCATTTCAGATTGGCAGTCCATGTTGGTAGCACAGTTTTGTCCGGATCCTGTTCAATAAAAACAGCATGTATTGACATAATCTAAAGCTCGGAAGTGTTAGAAATAGGGGGAAAATGCTAATATTAATAATGTCTTAGGCATGCTGTAATGAGATTTTATTAGATGAACTTGAGTTTCGAGATTTGACATATTAAGCTTTCCTAGTGATAAGGACGTTGCGTCGAACAGCCATTATGTAAGCATATTTGCATTTAGCTTTCTGACATTACATTTACTGAGATAAGCCAACACAAATAGTGAGACACAACGCTCCAAGTGCAGGTAAGCAGGTTCGTATATAATTGGGAGCTTCAATGATAGCATATGCATAACCAACGACCATAACTCATGTACGGTATGAGAGGAAACTCGACCTATTCCAATCGTCCGTGTTGTCAGTCAGAGAGATATACGACTAACTTACCTCAACTCCATTTATTATATCACAATATATCACTAGAATGAATTTGTATCGAGTTAACAAAAAATAGTTCATATATCCTGAGAAATCTCATCAGGAAAGACAAGTTGGTTTTATTGCTATCATCCTTTAGTCAAACAATATTAGAATATATTGGAAATAAACTGATTAACTCATTGTTGAAATAATATATTTTCTTGAGATCATAGAATATATCATGAAAAGTTAAAACTGACCGGATCCATGTTCAAAGGTCTCATTATACGACCTACAGACAGGTGGACACATTGTCGTGTCACAATAGGCCCCATTGGTGCCATTGCAGTCGCCGTAAGTCTCACAGAGGTCGCCGGGCTCTGTTTACAATCAGAGAATATTTCAGCATATAAACACAAAGAAAACAGATGGTGTATAGGCGGAAACAAAACATGAGTTTATAGTTAGGACGATGTCTACTTATCGAACAACATGTTTTGTTATGCTTAAAGTCTATTTTGTGTTAACACATCCTAATAAAGCAACACTCAAATCCCGTTGGCTCGAACTCACATGCGAGGGTGAAAATCGAGCAAAGCGTATTCGAGCCAACGGGGTTCGACTGTACTTGTGACATGCGATGTGCCAACTACCTTGTCATTTTATCAAACTATGGGCAATAAGATACAAGTTTTAATTACAGTGACATATCAAATTTTGGTATCATTCGAAAGGGTTTTGCTAAACGATTAGTTTCATGTTAAATAAAATACCAAACATTATTGTTACAGATGCAGATTTAGCAGTTTGTACTTTTGTTCTTCATTTCAACTGAAATCGGACGTAAAAATATCGAGTTATCGATAAGATTGTTCGGTTAGCGCAGTGGATAACGCATTCGCTTCTCACCGAGGCGACCCGGGTTCGAATCCCATCCTGGGCGCATGTGAGTTTGGTTAGTGGTTACCAAGCCGGACAAGTGAGTTTTCTCCGGGTACTCCGATTTCCCCCACAACACAAGACCACGCTCTCTCGCACCATCGTGCCAACAAGAGTGACTTAGTATAAGCTATTATAGCTTCCTTCACAATCGTTGTAAAATATATAATGGTTTATGTTACATTGTTGATAGTACATTGTGACTAGGTGAAAGCAGCGAGTTATTGTAACAATTACAATATTTATTCAATTGCACATTATATTGTAGATTAATATGAAAGTATTATCCGATATACTTATATTTGGTACTGCCTGGGTAGAGAAAAATTACAATCGAACCCCGTTGTCTCGAACTCAATATAGTCCTAATGTGTTTGCTCGAATTTTACGAGGCTCGAGGAACTTTCCCCGGTCCATGGGAATTCGAGCAAACGGGGTTAGACAGTATGTATGTATGTATGTATGTATGTATGTATGTATGTATGTATGTATGTACACATCATACAAAAATGGTAATATCAACTTGAAATAATTCACAAAAGCCCATTCATTTCCAATGAATTTGACCAAAAACACAGTCATTTGACGAGCTTACATCTTACACATTAATATAAAAAAAACCTACGTTTCGAGACACAAGAGGCTGACATGGCATCGAAAATAGCGGACCGGTTGCAAACACAAGATTCCACTAAACATACGGATCCTGGGGCTTGTAATTGGCAGTCACTTGTTGAACAGGCGGAACCGGGTACAGCTGTAAACACCAGGTATTTTTTAATTTAGAAAATACTTACTTTTCGATAATATATCAGAACTGTTTGTCGGCTAATTAAATCGGACAGAAATATCTATATCGCTAATTATCATATTTATTTATATTTTGAAAAATGAAGATTTAAATAACAAATCATTAATAAAATGATGCATAAATGACAATAACTTAAAATAAGAAGGTTGATGAAATAGAACATTTTAGAGTTTTCATTCCTTTTAGCCTTAATTATTTTAATGCTTATTTCTTTGGGATATTTTGTAATTATTACGTTCAAAGACCCAAAACGCGCGATGCGGCTGATACTGTCTATATTATTAAGTATAAAGTATAAATATAAATAAATTAAGTAAAATCACAATTTAAACAATATAATAGAAAAAGGACAATGGTCATACTTCTTTGGTCAATGCAACTACTCCCATCAAATATACGTGGTTGTTCACATCTGCATTGTAAGGCGTTCATGTCGCAGAGTGTATGGGGTAGCTCACACATAGAGTCGTTGTAACAATAGTATGCTGAAATACACATACAACGTCAAAGGTAGGTCATAAAACAGTATTACACAAAACAAAAGTTTTATGGGCAAAATTACAAAGGGTTAAAAAAGATACATTTCATATATATATGCTTTTTTAATTTTGTATAAAACGGGAAGTCACTTCTCATTGTTATCATTAACAAAAGCGAGATACCCGAATATAATGCGTTTTGTATAAAAACGGGAAGTCACTTCTAATAATTATTCCAAAAGCGAGATTACTCGAGATGTCACGCGTTTTGGATAAAAACGGGAAGTCACTTCTAATTGTTATCATTCCAAAAGCGAGAGTACTCGAGATTTCCCGCGTTTTGTGTCAATACAGGAAGTCACTTCTAATAATTATTCCCAAAAGCGAGATTACTCGAGATGTCACGCGTTTTGAATAATAAAATCATTTCTAATTGTAATCATTCCAAAAGCGAGAGTACTCGAGATTTCCCGCGTTTTGTGTCAATACAGGAAGTCACTTCTCATTGTAGTCAGAGGCGGATACGTGGTATAGTGGTAACACACTTGACTATCAATCCAGGGGTAGAATGTTCGATTCCCCGTCGCATCACTAAAAATACTGGACTATATAAAATATACGTTAAATGGGGGTCACTTGTGACAGTGCTATACACTGATGCAAGATAAAGAACCAGGGTAGCTCTAACCAGGGTTACATTCTGTCTGTGCAATATGCTCCAAAAATCTTAAATGACTAACAATCTAAACAAAGCACTCGACAAATGAGCAAGGTCTGAGCGCAAATAAATAAGCTTACACACCACCACCATCATTGTAATAATTCCCAAAAGCGAAATTAATCGAGATTTCACGCGATCTTAACTTTAAAACATTACGGTTAATATAATTCGTAATATGTACCACAATCGTTGCCTCCGTAGTCGTCATACACTTCGCACGTTGCCGGGCATGCAGCATTATCACACCACCCCATGCCTCCACCAACATCATCACAATCCTCCGGCATTCTACACAGGTCGCCTTGTTCTGACAAGTTTATCAAAGCCATGTAGTATTAGGTTACTTTTGTTCATGACATCATGAAGATAAACCACATAGGCTATCAATTGTTTGGTTAGGGTTACATACTTTTCAAGAACAAGAAGGGTAGATAGGCTTTGTTGTTTCGTTGTCTATTAGGCTTTATATAAGCACGTTATTTTCACCATCGGAGAATGGTATAAAAAGTTATCTTCTGTATAAAGCTTTAAACTACATATTAAAAAAAACAAATGCAAAAAATCCGAATGACTATAAAAGAGATAGGATTGGCGGCTATTTCGTAGGTAGGGCCGCGTAACTCGAACTAAATGTATCCTAGGCCTTATATGGCACTAATACAACAAAAGATGGATTTGAAGCCTTACGCGAGTCATTTTGTTCTATATAAATGCAACTTTTCACATATAACGATGAAAATCTCAATTGATAACAATTTAGCATCAGTTCAGTTTGGAGTTGTACTACAGTGGAACCCCGTTGGCTCGAACTTACATGGACCGGCAAAATTACCTCGAGCCTAGGAAAGCTAGAGCCAAGCGAAATTGCTTTAATTCAGTTAAAGAAACATCGGTCCTTTACATCGAGTTCGAGCCAACGATGGGATCGAGCCAACGGGGTTCGACTGTTATGTTATTTTAAACTACATAAATTCTACACTTGATTTCATGGAAATACTGGATAAAACCAATTACTAAACTCTCCTTTGGTTTACATTTTTCTCTGATCCGTACGGTATCAATATTTTAAATTGCGTTTCATAAAAACATCGCCGCATCAACTTTCAAAGTGGTTGCTTCAACGTCAACAGAATCGACTTACCACGCTTCCTACATTTCAGTGTGACCTCGTCGAAAACCGGAAAGGGCGTTGAGCATACACATATCCCCAGAGTTATGTCGCATTCCATGTTGGTTATTGTACAGTCGGTATTATAAGTACAAACTGTTATGTTGGAATCGTGGACTGAAATATATTTAAAACAGCTTTGATCGACTGAAACAACAAAAGAGCGCTAGCGATTCCTTGCTGACATGTTAAGATGGCTCATTATGTCTTTATGCGAAGCGGGAAGTTGTTATTCAAAAGAATTACATAATTATTCAGTTTTATAGATACGAATCTGTAGGTATTGCTGTAAGTGAATTATTATTTCCGGTCAACAGTATGAAATGTTCATTCGTGCTATGACGTCAATAGAATTTCGAACTTTTATTTTTAGAATGCTTGCCATTAATGTGATCTGGTCCCGATTTATCGAAACTTCTTGAGTCCTTTATATCAGGATAAAGCTAATCTCACTAATGTTTTAGAATAAATTTGCGTAATATACACTTCTTTAAAAGTTTATTCAAGTACTATGAAGTATCTGATTAATTATCACAATTAAGCATTTTTCATTTATCAAAATTCAATTTAAGTATGCATTTAAACTCATTCAAATAAGAACAGCCAGGCAGAGGGAATTGGGGGCCAGGTAATGAGACAGTCATTTTCTTTATTGTTCAGATACATTTGTGATCACGTAAAACAGCATTTATATCATGGTCATTTTGGTTACATTCTGAACTGTGCTTGGAGTAAAATGACATCTCTCATATTCAATACAATTAAGATTCGCACTTAATCCACAAAGTAGTCGCCTTAGTACGAACACACCGAATATAATTTATGATTAATGATAACTATTAAGAATCATTGATACAATATTATCGGAATGCTCACTTAAAATTGGTGCCGTAACGAATTTATGTTATAAAGAAATTATTTTTGGCCTCAGCAACCTATTTTGATAGGAGGGTCAAATTATTTAAAAGATGCTTTTATTTCATTTACTTTTTAGGGTCATCTCGTGAAGATACAATGAATACATTCATGTTGAGCTTAACTCACGGTACATACATTTTGGTAAACTATCTACATGTCTGGCATAACGGTACATAAATTATTTGGTAAACTATCTACATGTCATGCATAACTGTACATACATTATTTGGTAAACTATCTACATGTCATGCATAACTGTACATACATTATTTGGTAAACTATCTACATGTCATGCATAACTGTACATACATTATTTGGTAAACTATCTACATGTCATGCATAACGGTACATAAATTATTTGGTAAACTATCTACATGTCTGGCAGAACGGTACATAAAGTATTTGGTAAACTACTTACATGTCTAGTATAACCGTTCATAAAGTATTTGGTAATCTATCCGCATGTCTAAATTATCAATATAAACACTCACATCTATCATCACGGCATTCATGTCCATCGAATATCATTCCATTCTCGCATGTACACAAGTAGATCTGCTGGTCGCAATGCATACCGGGAAGATTACACTCGCTGTTATTGGTACAGTGCACCCAACCTTAAAACAATAAAGGGATTACATAATCTGATTACAGAAGTGACTTTTCCTAGGAACAGCCCTGTCTGACCTCGACATTTAACAACCATTCATTTTAATACACGATTTGCAAATTTCAAGAATAGACAATCATTAGTTGACCGTGTGTGTATGCCACGTGATTAATTACATCATATATGCTACGTCGGAAGGCAACATTCGCCTCGAACGTACACTTAAATCAAAGATAACTTTTCTTTTAAAACACAATTTTAAAAGAAACAAAGGGCAGTCTATGCCGCTTAAGGGGCCCGCTTTAGTTTTATAACCGAACTCTCAGTCAATCTCGGGTAACATACCGAAGGCGGGGCCCCGTAAGCAGCGTAGACTGCGCTATGTTTTATTTAAAATGGTGAAGAAATAGTAGAGTTTTCTTTGTAAACATTTATGACACAATTTATCAAGTGGTATACACACTGTTGGAGCCTGAATTTCTCTTTTCGCGCACGCTTTATGCCAGTACACGTGTCATAAAGTGGTAAAGATTAAGGCTGTTATCTACTTAACATACCCGTTTTAAGAGGTTTCACATTTGAAAGCAATGACTACGATTTCCCGACCCTAAAACAATTACTGTTTGACTGTCAAGCAGTAAACTAATGCCGACTTATAAAAAAGAATTATGCTCAAAGTTTTAATCAGGTTGGTATTTTCTCAGTGTAGCGAGATAATGTTTTTAAAAATTACTCTTTCGCTGTTGACAGATAGTCGCCTTTGTCACAGGTATCTTGATTCTTGTCTGTATAACTTTATCACACAGTGTACTTGTTATACAATTTGCAAACATGTATTTATTTTGTTATTCTTACATTTATTGTCATAAACGTCGCCGGTCGGCTCACAGACGGATGGACAACTGTGGGTATTGCATATTGCACCTTCAGAATACGCCGAACAGTTCATTGTATAGTTGCAGATGTCCCCAGGACCTTACAAATGAAAATAAATAGTAATGAATAATCCTGTATCATCACACATATAACACCAATATCAAGCATTGAAATAAAAAATGCAATTGAATATTTATCTACATCGAATTGATATCATATAAAGTGAAATAAAACAATGCTATGATTTTATCTGGTTGATATTACATTGACATAAATATATCAATTTGACATTATAAACAAAATAGGTTTCAAGGCGTCTCTTATTAAAAAACCCACTAAACTAATGAACGTATATAGCTGTTGATGCTTACCACGTGGAAAACACATGAAAATTGATTGGTCAAATCTGTGTGTGGGAGGACAGACACACATCAATAGGTTCATATCACAATATGATTCCGGGATGTAGCATGTGCTGTCATCAGTGCAATATATGTCATTTGTACCTGGTTTAAAATAAGCTATGGTTTAAGCAAATCCATACTCATCAGTTTTAGTACACTCGTTGGCTCGATATCGGTTGGCTCGAATTTCCCGTCAGCTCGAATTGGATGTAAAGGGCCGATTTAGTTTTACTCATTATAAGAATTCTCGCTAAGCTCGATTTTCACGAGACTCGAATTATTTTGGCCGGTCCCTGGGATATCGAGCCAACGGGTTTCGACTGGAATGCAACAGTTACATCCGTGTTTTGTGGAACTGTTCATGAATAAGTATCTTTAAAATCTTGTGGCCAAATATCAATTAGCATTTGATTGATTGTATATAGTTTACAGTTGTAAGATTATAAGGATATTCCATGGCTGAGAGTATTACGTTCATCCCGATCCAAGCGTTAGGTGTCTAGCGGAAACAAGGTTTACCGAGTTTCGCAAAACACCATGCGAGAGCGTTCGGATGAACCTATCTTACACGAGCGGCTATGGCAGAAGCTTTTTCTCCCAACTCAGTTTAACAAAACAAAAACAAATGTTGTTGTTTTTGCCGGAACTATTTTGTACGTAGTAAAGTTAAAGCGAATGGATATTTGATATTGTGAAATGCGCGCAGTGATTCAGATTATGTTATTGCTAGTTTAATCGGTCTTTGAATAGTTCTGAGGATAGTGAAGCATTATTTTTAAAAGGTGCGTGAAACATCTTTATGGTGATATTTGAAGCGAGAAAAAGTTAATTAGCATTCTAAATATTGCCAGAAATAGTTTATACGATGCTACAGACGACATTCTTCAATAAGGGAGGTAATTACAATGTGATTACCATTAAAAAGAAGTTCCATACGGGTACTTATTTATCTTTGCGTGTAGGCAAGATAAGAATTTCTAGCATTGTTAAAATTTTGGATCTACTTATCTGAGTTGGGAGATAATGCATTGTTAAACACCAGAACAGCATTTCCTGTAAACTCAGAGATATATTCGTTTGGTATTTAACGATTTTCCAGAAATTGAAATTGCTGGAATGCGTTAGTTTGTTTAAGTTACCGTGTAAACAAAGGAATGGATGAAAAACCATTCTTTCATCAAATTCATGTGCTGTTTAAACACTTCAAAGCTGCGTTTGTCTTTGAACAAAGAAATGCAACAAAAACATGACACAGTGGTATAAAAGTTGGTCTTAAGAATACTTTTTAAATCGATCATAAAGCAGGTGCTTGTTAAAAATACCCAAAGCTTTCTTCTAGAAGCCGGTATTAATTCGAACTTCTTTGACAACTAAAACCAACTTACGGGCTAAGCAAAGTTACATATCGGACGAGCCTCGAACTACTTAAAACAATATCCTTTTTGCGGTTCCGACATGAATTTGTATTGTTATCGCAGTTTTAGTCATCTTTCCAATTAGATAGTATGCCTCCAAAAGTATCGAAAAGTATCCCCTGATGGATCAATGTATAAGCGTTGGTATTTTTTAACTTTCAATGTCACTTGTCAAGCTTGCCGTAAAACGTCTCGAGTTTAAGTAATAAAGTTTGATTTATTCCTAGGAAATGACTCCATATACAAATACGCGATCCGCTCGTTAACATTTATTGTTATTAATAATGAATCAGTAGTATGTAACTATGGCACTGTTCATTCGGAGGTCATAGGCCATTTTCCATCTAAAACAACCTCGGATGTAAATGGACGGTTTACAATGTCAGAAATCTAAACACTTTAACTTCGCTGCAAGTAGATCGCGTAGTAATTTCAGTTGGAAGTTAGACTTAATGACTTTACTCATAATGATTTATGCAATGATATACTTCAATCGCAACCAATTAAGAATTAGAATTACAACACACGTCAATATACTTCAATTAATTAAAACCATTATTTAAAGGTCTGCGAGCTTTTTCTACTGAGGTACCGGCATAAATACGAGGTTGTTTTAAATGGAAAATGGCCGAGGTGCTGTTATTTAGAGTATTGTAGACGCTTTTATAAGCACCAATAAGTGTTTACTAGTAGCAAATGAAAGAAAATATGCTTAGTATCTATTTGAAGTTTAATTGGGTCATTGGGTCAAAATGGCATTGTTGATAGAATTTAAACTTTGATTCCTCTTGCGTGTGTTTTGTTGATAAAATCCTTCATTCCTATTATGGCTGTTATTGGAATATTCTATTTGTATTAAAATATATTATTATGTTTCAGCACTAGCTATGTGTGTTTGGTACTGGGAGTCGGGATATTAACAGAGAACGTTGTTATACACTAGGTAGCAACCTTTTATGTAAGTTAATATTTATATTTATACATTTATCAGAAATTATATATTAACAAAAGTATGAACTATCTAAGGAGTGTTTGATACCGCGCAAAAAGGTTAGTGCCTCGTTAAATATGAGCTTATTCTTTTCGATATCACATTTAACAACAAAGACTTATAAGAGGCCGTATTTGTACGATTCGGTGACGTACACGGACAGAGCGAGTAGCGAGCTACTTTCATCATGACTGACTTTGTGCTATTCTCAATGTCTTTGAAATACTTACTTCTGTCTTCCGTGCAGTCTGTTCCATTGAACAGTCCAGATATGCAAACACATTCGCCATTGTTACAGGTCATTTCCCAGCTGCATTCATCGTTGGTCGAGCAAGGCATACCTGTAAGGAAGGCGTATTTAAAAAGGCGGATGTTTGTTGCTGAACTGTTCATTTAATGGCGCTAAACAACCAAAAATATACAACGTCACATACAGTGTGTATATACCACGTGATAAGATACGTCGTATAAGCTACATCGGCAGGCAGTATTTTGTTCAAAATGAAGACTTAAATCAAAGATAACTTTTCTTTTACTACACCATTTTAAATTAAACTTCGTTTTATTACCGAAGTTTGATAAGGTGATTAGTCTCAACAAACGCTTCGGCAAACCTGTTTGCAAAATATTGTATTGACAGTGCTCCGTCAGACGGCCGTATTTTGAAAAGGTTTGTCGAGGTGTTTTAGGAAACTAAACTCAAATCATATTCTGGTAAAAGACCGAAGGCGGAACTCCGCAAGTGGCGTAGACTGCGCTATGTTTCATTTAAATTTGTGAAGAAATAGTGAAGTTATCTTTGTTTAAAGTCCTTCTTCAAAGCAAAATGCCTTCCGACGTAGCATTTGTGACGCATTTTATCACGTGGTATACACACACTGACTTTATAATGCTTAAACTTTAACTGTTTGTTTAAACATATTTTTGAATCTTTAAAAAGGACGACGATGATTTGGATTTTATTTATCTGTAAAAATCTTGTTGAGGATGAATACCATTTTGTTATCAAATGCCCATTGTATAAGGCCATACGAGAAGTTTATATTAATATACACTGAAATATTATACTAGTCCTAGTCTTCCTAAGTGTTTTTTGCTATTTGCATCTGAAAATGAAACAATTATTAAGAACTTGTCCATGAACTTGTTTTATGCTGATAAAGTAACCTTTGTGATTGACAAATAGCAAGTATTGAAGTACACTTAGATGCAAATTTGGTCATTTTTTCTGATATATCTATTTTGCCGTATGTGTCAACAGTCTCGATGTTTATAATTGATTGTTTATATATGTGTATATGTGCTGGAGGCCTTCATGCAATAAATGTTTGAACCTTGAACCTTGGAATCAGTGTATTTATGTTTTGCGGGTGTTCCTTGATGATGTAAGAGTAAACATAAAGCTTTACTTTTGACTTACATGTTGCATAAGAACCCGATCCGTACTCTGGGTACATCTGAAAAGTTATTTGAAACAAACATGATTGTAAATGGCATTTAAGCTTAACGATATACAGATATATAAATTAACTATACTTAATGCAAGATTCCCTAACGACAACAGTAGATATAAGTACTGTCCCATTTTCATGTCGCCTCAGGAAGATGTATGACTCTCTTAAAAACCTGTTTAAAGCTGCATTCTCACAGATTGACCTATTTGAAAAAAAAAATCATTTTTTTTTTGTTGTCTCAGAATCTCAATGCCGTCAATTCAGTTTTTTTTAGATAACTCGTAATAGAACAGATCTCTTTTTTTTTTAATTTGAAAAAACAACATATTTTCATTTTTAGAAAGCGTAATTAGTAACGCCTTTAGCCAATAAACATCAATTTCTGAGCGTCAATATTAAAAAAAACGCGATCCAATCTTTAATCACGAAATTATTCGAGGCATTACCCAATTTCAATTTTAACTCAGTTTTCCAATAAAAGCATGGCACTTTTCAAAACAACTGGCTGTCCGGTCAGCGCTATCAAGGTAGTGCACTGGCTCCTCAACTAGTCGACCCGAGTTCGATTCCTGGCTTGGACGCATGTGAGTTTGGTTGGTGGTCACCAAGCTGGACAAGTGGGTTTTCTCCGGGTTCTCCGGTTTCCCCCACAGTACAATACTCTCGAGATAAATCGTGTTATATATTTTTTTTACTATTGTGAACACAAACGTTATATTAAAAACATATATTTCAAGAACAGATAAGCTTTCTTACGCATATGTTGTTATTGCAAATCATTCCGGGATCACCACACTCCTCGGGAGAGTTGCAGAATGTTCCTGATTAGAGGAAAAGGTCATGTTTATATTCAAGATACACATGCAGATCTACATTTTTAAAATAGATTACATAATTATTCTGGAATTTATAAAGCACACGTTGTTTATCAAACAATCATGTCCCCATTTATCGAAATTTCTTTAGTCCCTTATAACAGGATTATAACAGGATATATCAGGATTATAACAGGATATAACAGGATTATAAAAGGATTATAACAGGATATAACCGGATTATAACAGGATATAACAGGATGTAACAGGATATAACAGGATTATAACAGGATAACAACAGGATTATAACAGGATATAACAGGATTATAACAGGATATAACAGGATATAACAGGATTATAACATGATATAACTGGATATAACCGGATTATAACAGGATATAACAGGATATAACAGGATTATAACAGGATATAACAGGATATAACAGGATTATAACAGGATATAACCGGATTATAACAGGATATAACAGGATATAACAGGATTATAACAGGATATAACCGGATTATAACAGGATATAACAGGATATAACAGGATATAACAGGATATAACCGGATTATAACAGGATATAACAGGATATAACAGGATTATAACAGGATATAACAGGATTATAACAGGATACAACAGGATATAACAGGATATAACAGGATATAACCGGATTATAACAGGATATAACAGGATATAACAGGATTATAACAGGATATAACAGGATGCAACAGGATATAACAGGATATAACAGGATTAAGCTAAGGTGATTATTGTTTTTCTTTAATATGCATTATAATTATTTTTTTGTGCTTTGAGAAGTTCTAGAATTGTCTGTATGATAATAACGATACACCATTTTTCATTTATCAAAATCAATTTTAGGGATGTATTTTGGCTTATTGAAATAAGCTACGTAAGCATATTAAACTTAAGAATTTTCGAGAAATTTGGGCCGGTTGACTTATACTTATATAAGGATATTATTATGTAAACATCATTTAGCACGTGACTGGAGTATCCAATGGATTGTCTTAAAGTTCTTTGCCATAACTGTTTTGACCATTGGTCAAATTTTGTTATGTGAGAACAAAATATTTTAGAGTTTCAACAGCTGTCGCAAAAATCAAAATAGTTGAAACTGTTTATTGATATTACTGAAACAGGCGCAACAGTAGCAGCTTACACGACCATAGAATAACGTTCTTTAAGTAATAAAACATAATACCAATATATGTACAACGGCTTTATATTAATATCAAATTTTAGATGACAGTAAAGGCGGCTCTGTATTTTTGTAAATTACCTTACATTACTTTATAATTGACGAAATGTTTAAACAAACAGACAACGGGCTTTTCTCTGCAGTTTTCATTGTATTTCAAATAAATACAGATCACTCATCCATATACTTACCAGTTTGGTTTGATGTTTGATAATTCTGGAATGAAGATACAAGATTAACTTGCGTTGCAGCACACAAATAAAGGCAATTAGGATGAAAATTTTTATCACTTTTATTCAAAATCATTTCCGCCTAATTTAGATCTTTTTTCTTTAAAGTGTTCCTCTCAAACCTGATTTGTATAGCATTATTTGAAAATTTACGAACTACAATTACTGATGTACCTTTAACATCCGAGGTTTCTTTTCGATGGAAAATGACCAAGGTGTTTCAAATGGCGTTATCGAATAACACCAATGCTCCAAAATTATCAAAAAAGCTAATCTGATACTGGTAAAGATGCATTAAATACTTGATTCACAATTATTAAAAAACGTTATCTAAAAGAAATGAAATATTTCAAGAACAAAAAAGCTTTCTTACACAAGCGCCCATGTCGCAAACCATTCCGGAGGCGGGATATCCACAATCCTCGTCCGTAGCGCATCCTGTTCGGCGAAACATGTTTTCTTTGATACTTAATTATGTACATGTTTAGTATCAAAATAGCATACCTATTCTAAAATTGACCATTTGCACGTTGTCAATCAAATTCAGCTGATTAATACAAGGACTGTATTTCTTTAACACACAATAACACGAGGCTGCATTGTCCAACTGAATATATTATCTGAAAATTCTCTGCACAATTCGTTTTTTTATGACTGGTCAATAAATATCCTTCAGACAGTAGAACAAACTTTTTCAAAAAATCTAAAATTCACAGGAAAATCACATTATCGGTTTGAACTATCGCACGTAGGAATAATTCACTTTAGTTATTTTACTTGAACAATAACCTATGCTTCCAATAATATGCCTCATTGTTGTTAAGAACACCCTGTCATACGTCATAAAATAGGTAATAGTGATAGCAGTCTGCTGCAGCGTTAACCTTGCATACAAGAGGGCTTGTCTCTGCAGGGTTTTTTTTGTATTTTAAATCAATACATATCACGCATCCATATACAAACCAGGTTGTCCGGTTGATAGAGGAATCTGAAATGAAGATACAAGATTGACTAGCTTAACAGCACAATAGTAAAGGCTATTCAGATGAAAACTGTTATGCATATCATTTTCGTCTTGATAATATTTTTTTTCTTTAAAGTTGATCTCAAGCTCACATGCTTAAGAACACATAGCCCATGTTTCTTTAAATCTTAAGACCTTTTTAACAGGGTCAAGCTAATTAACTGTCTTTGATTAAATTTGTGTTACGTTCTTTTTTAAAGTTGTCCTACTTTCAAATGAAATTATTTTAAAGATAGTTCCAATAAGATGATTTTCGTTGATTTTAATGAAGGTAAAGTAAGATATTCGACTATGTTGAACCGTAATTTTCACACATGCGAATATTTGACACATGGATATGTTCGTACGAATTCCTTACACGTGTGTGACAAATTCGTACAAATATGTCACACATTTGTGAAAATTCAGTCACACTCGGAACTTCCATTTTCCATCGAAAACAACTATGGATGCATTTGGACGGATTACAATGTCAGAAATCTTTACATTTAACTACGCTGCATAAACTACTGATAGCTTAGTCATTTCAATTATTTATGCAATAATATATTCCTCTGGCAATCAAATTAAACTTAGAAAAACAACATATACATTAAAACATTACATTTGATTAATGTAATTATTCAACATTTTATCAAAATACTTGATGTACCGGCATACATCCGACGTTGCTTTCGGTGGAAAATGGCCGAGGTGTTCCGAATGGCGATATAAAATGCTCCTACGTAATAAACAAAGCTGATCTTATATTGGTAAAGATATTATTAGAAGGTATTAAACATCTTGTTTTACAATTGTGTTTACAAACATTATCTAAAAGAACTATTTCAAGAACAGATAAACTTTCTTACGCAGGCATTGGCTGAGCAACTCATTCCGGGATCTCCACAATCCGCGTCAGTAGTGCAAGCTGTTCAGAGAAACATTCCATACATGTTTACTGTATATATATATATATATATATATATATATATATATATATATATATATATATATATATATATATATACATTATGAACATAGCATATATTCTAAGATTGACCATTTGCACGTTGCCAATCTACTAATCAGTTGATTAATACAAGGACTGTATTTCTTAAACACCTAGCATGTGGCTGCATTATCCAATATATTTTTCTCAAACTTCTCCACGAAAATTGTGTTTTTGAATGGTCATTAATGATTCTTCTGACAGTAGAAGAGTTTACACAGTTTACACAGAATCACAGTATAGGTATGATTGAGACTGTTAATTTATAATAATGCAACAGTATGAGCTATCGCACCATGGAATAAATAACTTCAGTTTATAATACTTGAACGATTACCTATACTGGTAAAAACTGACTGGTGGTTTTCTAGAATACTCTGCCATACGTCATAAAATAAGTAACAGTAATAGCTGTTTGTTGATATACAAGCCAGAGTATTAAACCTTGCACGCTAGTGTTCTTGATCAGGCTGAGGAATCAGGTGACTTAGTCAACGGGGTTCCCACATGGGTCACCACGGATCAAAGCCGATGTTACCCAGTCTTTTATGGCGTTCTTTTTTTCGGTTGTTATTTTTTATTAAAATATATAGTCGGAACAAACAAGAAAACAAACAAGTAAGTGAATATAATTGATAAATTACTTTTTTGACAGAAAATACATGAATATATTTCTTAGCCTATAAAAGACAATGTTATGTTCTGCTTCTACACGTGTGAACTATTTTAGATTTGCTTGTATTTTAACGATGTAGCCATTGGCCAATAATTCGCAGGGCAAACACCGTTGTATGGTTCTTCAATATTCCGTCAAGTTGAAATGTTGGCCAAGGATCACTTCGTAAAATACAAGCAATTCTAAAACATTTCACACTTAGAAAGTCATGTAAATTCTCGCCCTATTTATGCTCGCACCAGACATCTTGCACGATACCTCTTAAAAATGATATTTAGGCTTTTACTTGTTTCTACGCAACAAATGATTATGCGTGATTCATTTAAGATTATAACTGGCATCAGAATCGAATTTAAATGATCGTTAATAGGGTAATTTGAATACCTTGACCGGAAACCCCGGATACCACCAGCAACATGCCACTGATCAGGGCAACCGCTAGTCTCATGTCTGTGGTGTTTGGTTAACTCCTGAAAAAAGATCAAACAAGATCTAACGTTAGTTAAAATAAGATTATAAAAGTTCTGTATAATTTATCACAATTGTGTCGCAACTATCCGATCATACAGTGATTTAAAGGATCGGGAAATGGTGCTGGTGTGTAAGCTTATTTATACTCGCACTCGGGCCTTGTCCATTCGGCGAATGCTCCTTTAAGATTGTTAGTCATTTTAGGTTGTTGGAGCAAAAAAGACAGACAGAATGTAACCCTGGTTAGAGCTACCCTGGTTCTTTAACGTGCACCAGTGTATAGCACTGTCACACGGGATGACCATTTAACGTCCCTCCAGGAAGACGACTAGTATGTTTAGTGATGCGACGTGGAATCGAACCTGCGATCCCTGGATTGATAGTCAAGTGTGTTACCACTAGTCCACGGATCCGCCACAATCGGGAAAAGTAACTGTGTTTGCTTTAAGTACTATAACCTAGGGGCCTCAACTGTATTTTTTTTTTGATATAGCAATTTCTAAAAACTGTTTGAAATTGAAGGGATGTGGGTATATGCTTTTGGAAAAACTATTTGCCAACCTATTTTTGGCGTTCGTTTCGTCGTGTGTTATTTGCTTGTTTGTTTTTAATTACATGATGGAAAACGCATCATTCATAAATATAATCCGAGGGGAAGCATGCTTCTGAACAACCCTCGCAAACCACCCTGCGCGTGGGTTGGGATGAACTTATCTTACAAGAGCGTCTATGGTAGATGCGTTTTCTCCAACCTCATTTAAACAAAATTAAGTAAAAATGTTTTGCATTTGCAGGACTCTTTTGTGCGTAGTGAAATTAAATGCGTATGGGTATGTGATGATTCGTGGTTGCCATGGATATGCGCGCAGTGATTCAGATTATGTTAATTGTCATATCGATCTTTAAATAGTGTAGAGGAGAGTGAAGCATTATTTCCTGAAAGGTGCGTGAACACTTTTTTATGGTGACATTTAAAGCGAGAAATAATTAATAAGCTTTCTAAATATTGCACCAACACAAGGTTTCTATGATGCTACAGACGACAGTCTTCAACAAGGAAGGTAATTACAATAAGGTGACCATTAAAAGGGAGTTTCATACGGGCGTTTTATGTTTGCCCGTGGGCAAGATAAGAATTTCTAGCATGGTTATTTTTTTGGATCTACTTAACTGAGGTGGGAGAAATTCTTATCTAGCTTTTGTACATGATATTATACCTTAATGATGTAGTACACAAAATTAAATCAACACTTAACCAGTACATCTTCCCGTATAAGTTGTGTTTTGTAACCTGTATATTATCTTAAAAACCGGGATCCGCTAAGTCCATCGATTTGAGCATTTGGTTTTCTCTATGGCAAACCTGGTTGGCGCGTGCGTGTTCGGCTAATGTCACCAAGTCGGAATGGTGCTACTGGGTATCCCGGTGTCTCCGACAGCACAATACAATGTGGTAAAATATTGTTTCACAATCATTGTAAATTGATTATGTTTAAACTAAACAACCCTCAAAGACGGGCCCAATTCTAAGACAACAAGCTGATAGTTTCCCCTTTGTCTACCTTTTGTTTTTATATTCAATACTCAAGTTCATGTTTGATTAAAATAAACACATAGCCCAGTTTTGGAAATAAGATATCAAAAATACAAATTCGGTAATGGCGAATCTCTCAGAAATTAAAATAATAAGTGAGGTACTTTCATCCATAAAATTAGTATTTTAAGGAGTTACACCATTTTTTTTTATTAAAAATGACTAGTCACTGTTTTCATCAAACTATCATGATAATTTTCTTCATTTATCATGAAAAAAATAAAACCGAAATCGCGAAATTAATATAATGTTCAGAGAGGCCGTTCTTTTGTTCGTTTTAATAATAACCAATCATTAAAAGACCGAGAGACCAATTCATTTAAAATTTATAATCACTTGAACATTATTTGCTATTTTAGGCAATTTACTACAATTACTGTCCGTAATTATTAGTTGTTAGCTCAAACGAGTCCTCGTTTCTACCACAATCAATGCACAAAATTGAATTGATTATTGCTATAATTATAAGTACATGAACATAACGATGTGATTAAATATTTACTGCTACACTTATGATACAGGCATTTTTAACATAACAGACATTCTGCATTGGAGCGCTGAATATTGAATATTTTAACCAGAGAAAATTCGAAGGCTTTCAATTCCAAATCTTTAAAAATAATATTTCATTGTTCATATATGTGTTAATATATTTGTTGATCTACACACAAAACACCAACCACCTACAGTTCTATCGATTCTCTAGTAAGTTTTCCAGTTCGACCAACAAATGGAGTTCTACCAACTCTACTAGTTATCGAGTTCGACCAACACTACTAGTGATCGAGTTCGACCAACTCTACTAGTAATCGAGTTCGACCAACACTACTAGTAATCGAGTTCGACCAATCTACTAGTTATCGAGTTCGACCAACACTACTAGTAATCGAGTTCGACCAACTCTACTAGTAATCGAGTTCTACCAATCTACTAGTTATCGTGTTCGACCAGCACTACTAGTAATCGAGTTCTACCAACACTACTAGTAATTGAGTTCTACCAACGCTACTAGAAATCGAATTCTACCAACACTACTAGTTATCGAGTTCGACCAGCACTACAAGTAATCAAGTTCTACCAACTGTACTAGTAATCGAGTTCCACCAACTCTACTAGTAATCGAGTTCCACCAACTCTACAAGTAATCGAGTTCCACCAACTCTACTAGTAATCGAGTTCCACCAACTCTACAAGTAATCGAGTTCCACCAACTCTACAAGTAATCGAGTTCCACCAACACTACCAGAGATCGAGCTCACCCCACACTACTAGAAATCGAACTCAACTAACCTACTAGTAATCCAGTTCTACCAACACTACTTCTAATCAAGTTCTACCAACACTAATAGAAATCGAGTTCTACCAACACTACCAGTAATTGGGGTCGACCAACACTACTAGAAATCGAGCTCAACCAACTCTACTAGTAATCGATTTCGACCAACACTACTAGTAATCGAGTTCGACCAACTCTACTAGTAATCGAGTTCGACCAACACTACTAGTAATCGAGTTCACCAACTCTACTAGTAATCGAGTTCGACCAACTCTACTAGTAATCGAGTTCGACCAACTCTACTAGTAATCGAGTTCGACCAACTCTACTAGTAATCGAGTTCGACCAACTCTACTAGTAATCGAGTTCGACCAACTCTACTAGTAATCGAGTTCGACCAACTCTACTAGTAATCGAGTTCGACCAACACTACTAGTGATCGAGTTCGACCAACTCTACTAGTAATCAAGTTCGACCAACACTACTAGTGATCGAGTTCGACCAACTCTACTAGTAATCAAGTTCGACCAACACTACTAGTGATCGAGTTCGACCAACTCTACTAGTAATCAAGTACGAACAACACTACAAGTAATCGAGTTCGACCAACTCTACTAGTAATCGAGTTCGACCAACTCTACTAGTAATCGAGTTCGACCAACTCTACTAGTAATCGAGTTCGACCAACTCTACAAGTAATCGAGCTCGACCAACTCTACTAGTAATCAAGTTCGACCAATTCTACAAGTAATCGAGTTCCACCAACTCTACAAGTAATCGAGTTCCACCAACTCTACTAGTAATCGAGTTCCACCAACTCTACAAGTAATCGAGTTCCACCAACTCTACTAGTAATCGAGTTCGACCAACTCTACAAGTAATCGAGTTCGACCAACTCTACTAGTAATCGAGTTCGACCAACTCTACTAGTAATCAAGTTCGACCAACTCTACAAGTAATCGAGTTCGACCAACTCTACTAGTAATCAAGTTCGACCAACACTACAAATAATCGAGTACGACCAACTCTTCAACACTTCTAGTTATCGAGTTCCACCAACTCTACAAGTAATCGAGTTCCACCAACTCTACAAGAAATCGAGTTCCACCAACTATTCTAGTAATCGAGTTCCACCTTTTCTACAAGTAATCGAGTTCCACCAACTCTACCATTTATCGAGTTCGAACAATCATACCTGTAATCGAGTTCAACACATTCTACAAGTAATCGAGTTCGGCCAGCTGTACAAGTATTTACCTGGGACCAAATATACTTATCGTTTTACAACCAACGTTATTAAATAATGGCATATCAATAGGGGGAAAATATAACAAAAGATATATTAGAATATTCATTTATCTTTGTATTTGCACAATTCGGTCAAATAGAGCCGATTACAATGCGGTTTGGGGGAGTATTAATGTATACACAGACTGTTAAAAGGTACTCCATTAAATATATCTCCCTACACAATTTAAGATGACAGCCGAAGATAATTGAAGTAATCGATATTCAATTTCGCTAATGCCGACAATTCTGCCTATCTACAAAGCACCCCCCGATATCAAAATTAGGACAACAAAAATAAATGTCGATATAGATATTGAAAAAATATATATGATTTTTTTTTAAAACACTTATGTACTTAGGTATGTTCGATTTAAATAACAACCGAACTCAATAATAGTATTAATAACCATGATTGCAGACAAGCAAAGGTCTTATATAAATAATAAATTATTATTTAATTGCATTAAATTGGCATATCTTAATAAATCGTGACATTGATAGACCATTATCTTTTCTCATTTGGAAATCACACTAATTAAATTAAACGGTTCCAATTTCATAATAGCGGACAGTTCAATATCCAGGGCTTCGCTAAAAACGGTAATAATGTGACGTTATTTAAACAGCTGATCTATACCATAATCACTCGATAGCATGTCCTTGAACAATACCATTTCATTCATATTGTGTATTCAAGTCGACCATATATTTAAAGGATATCATTTCAATTGTTAAAGATGATCTCAAATTGCATTTAAATGATTGAGTACGACAAGCGAGATACGGAGTAGTATATAATCAATCAGGTTCGAACAAACGCATATAATTAATCAAAACAATGGCCTACAAATATATACAGTCAAAACTCGCTATGTCGAACTCTGTTATCTCGATGTTCTGGTTTAATCGAACTTTTTTTCGACTGTGTTGGATTCAGTAAGTCATGGTTTGCATTCCGGTTGTATCGAATCTTCGTTATCTCGAAGTATTTCCCGAGGTCCAAATGACTTCGACATGGCTAGTTTGGCCTGTATTTTTGTTAAATATATTCTTGTTAATGTATCTAGTTTACAATTAATATATGAATTATGGATGCCCTCTGGCCCTGTATTATCTTGTTATCATTAAAAGGTTTTGTGAATGATAATAATATTTTAAAGTTATACAGTTAGAAATATAAAACAGTACCATTTTCAGCCTTTTAAGATCAAGACCCCCCCCCCTCACACACGCACACACCATCAATACTACAATTACTATATTAATAACGTTTTAAATGTATTTTACCTTGTTTAATCAGTATTCGATGCCCGTTCAAATAATACCAAAATAATATGGGGTCAGCAGACATCAAGGTTTTACACAATGTTATAAATGATTCGATGATTTTGCAAGATTATTAATTCATTTGATACCTTGCTATCATTGCACAATACATTAAATACAGTCCGTTAAGTATCAGAAGAATAAAGACTATATCTGGAATGTTTGATAATAGATATACAAAAGCTATTATGATGATGTCAGTCTTACATTCTTTAAATTGGTGAATAAGTCCTATACGATTGACGTCTTTATTTTAAGTCATGTTTAAATACATAACGAGTTACATTCGAAACTCGTTATGTCGAACTTTGTTATCTTGATGACCTGGTTTATTCGAACTTTTTTCGAGTATGTTAGCAAAAGTTGGCCATGTTTTGTATTCCGGTTTTATCGAATTTTTGTTATCTCGAAATATATACCGAAAACCCGGGTCGTCTCGGCAAAGCGAGTTTTGACTGTACTTAGTTCATTTGATGCAACGCAGTAACATAACCATATATTTTCTGCAAGTATATACGTATATCCTTTAAATTTATAGAGGTCTACAAACTATTATGTAAACTACCCACTAAGTGGACCTTTCACTATTTATATCTACCGCTTCACCTGATTAAAATTAATAACGGCTGACTGCTGATATACTGAAAAAACATGTTTGTCAATTTTGAAATATATTGCCTTCTTATTGGACAACACACATGTGATGACCACTAAATAAGCAACGAAAGCTATTCTCATGATGTTATTTTGTGATTCGTTACCAGGATAAGCCATCTTAATCCGTTTTCAATTATGATTTCATTCCACGTTTATTTCGGAAACGTTATAATGTTAATAGCCCTTTTGACGTCATCGTCTTTACCTTTGCAAAGCTTTCTTACCAGTAAAATGTCATACCTGTGATCTGTAGTTACAGTACCTTTTACAAATAAAGAGAAACGTTCTTAACTATAAATGTTTTATTTTCAATTAGATCATTCTCGTTCACCAAGAGTGATGACGCTATGAGTACCACAGCGCATTCGGAACTCCTCGGCCATTTACATCAGTTGAAGTTGTTCGTATTTTTTTTATTTATATCATTAATTAAATATATTGTTATAGAGTTGTATTTATAAATCTAAGTTTAAATTGATTGCCAGTGAAGTGTAGTATTGCAATCATAATTAAGATCCCCAAGAGTTAAGTCGTAAAGATTAACTGCTAAATAAAATTACTACGCGATCTACTTGCAGCGGCATATCGTACCACTTTTAAAGTATGTAAATCGTCCAATTACATTCGAGGTTATTCACGATAAAATTGGCAGAGGAGTTCCGAATTCCGACCATAGCGTAGATTTGTCATTATCAAACCTCTGATGAATGAGTATGTATTATATAAGCACAACTAAAAATAGCGCACCTAAGCAAACAACGGTGTCATTATCTATGACAATTTTGGCCCAATTTATGTCGTTGATGTTTTGATTCTGTTTTGGAGACGTCCTTTGTTCCGACAGACCTTTAAACATTGTTCACAATGGCGGTAATAACCATTCTGTTAACTAATCACGGTTATTGCGTTATATTACTCCGCTTTACAATTTGAATGAATATAGTCGACGGAAGGTCATGTAATTTTATACAAATATGCGATCGCGATAATAATGCTTTGATTTAGCCGTCACAATTTGCCTTGTTATGACGTAGGAGTGAGGCAACCGTGGGTAACAGGGTACGATAAACAGATCGGAAGATTTATTCAATAGCTTTAAAACGTACTATGCCTCCTGGAGAGAGCTAACATTCATAACAATTATTCTATATATTTGTACCTATAATAGTTAATTAATGCCGCTGTCAACTCTTCAAATATTATTTTTGACTATTTATAGTACATTCTTCTAATTCGGTTTATATATCTATCAAACTTATACGTGGACGTTATGATGGGTTTCAATTGTCGAGTCCCCTTTTATAAAGACGTTTTGATTATCAATGGTTGCGATAATCCCGCGTCATAATTACAGATGATAAGCGTTCAATGAATTTAGCTTTCTATTGTGTAATGAAAATACCAAATCGGCTTGTCAAATGGTTTGATAGAACAGGAATATTGTGCGAAGATGAGATTGAAACATGAGCATGATAAACACTTATGGCATTCTTGGCCGGTATAAAAATCGTATTTAATTAAGTCATTTTGAAATTGAGTCTTGGCCTCCGAAAAAATTGCGTTCTCAACGATCTGCATTCAGTCGAAACCCGTTAGCTCGAATTCGTGGATGGTGACAGTGCATTTTGTCAACCTGAAGTCAATACTGTCGACCGAGGCAAAACAATGTTATAAGGGCAATGTGAGGTATACTAGGATATTTCAATGAAAAAAATGTTTTATGCATATCTGAAATAAAAGAAAAAGCTAAGGTCAATGATGAGGTCAGAAGATGGAACGACGGTCAAACCTCGCTATGCCGAAGTCGTTGGGACCTTGGATAATATTTCGAGATAACGAAAATTCGATATAACCGTAACAAAAACATGTCTTACCCAACACATTCGAAAAAAGGAATGGAATTAAACAGAACATCGAGATAACGGAGTTCGACATAGCGAGGCTCGAATGTAAGAAATTGACTGTACACAACTTCCTCTAGCCAAACTACAAATTTTGTATAATACTAATAACTCTAATAAAACAGACGCAAAAAGTGTATCAAACACGGAGTTGCAACATGATTTTGAAATAGGCCAAAGACAAAGGTTTGGTTGTCTGGTTGGCGCACTCGCTTCTCACCTAGTCACCTAGGCGACCCGGGTTCGATTCCCGGCTTCGGCGCATGTGAGTTTAGTTTGTGGTTACCAAGCCGGACAAGTGGATTTTCTTCGAGTTCTACGGTTTCCCCCACAATACAAGACCACACTCTAATGTAAAATCGTGCCAACGAGAATGATAAATATATTGTTTTTATAGCTGTTTTCACAATCATTGTAATATAAATATATTTAAACTTAAAATATACCACGGGGCCGCATTGCGACACACACACACAATGCAGACAAACAACAACATAGCTACGTGTTGTGGTTTCTAGCAATGCGAATTTTTGCAGTACATCGAATAGATAAAAGAACGACCTGGGGCAATTCACGAAACATCTTCAACTTAACGATCAAATCATTTTTGTTTACACATATTATTTAAAACTCCCTCTGCTTCACACGGACACAATGCAAAAAAAAATATTTTCTTTGTTTTCGTGCATTATTATGTTGAACTGAGTTGAAAAAACCCCATATATCTTGTGTATAATAAAACATATCATCATTTACAATTTTATTTTATTTTAATTAATAGCTACGTGGCCACATACTCCTGAGTAGAAAGCGCGATCATATCGATAATATATTTTGTATCTGCAAACACATTTCAATCAAGCTATATTGTTTGTTCCGTTTTAAAATTTTATCTAATGCATTTACTATTTTGACTATGTTTAACTTGATTGTTTGGGTGCGTATTTGTATGCTTACTTCAGCATAAAAAAGAAAACCATTAAAGAAATAGATTGCAAATTATATATAAGATACTTAATGTACAGATCATTTTTGAATGCAACAGATTTTGAATGAAGAGTCACTGTTAAAGCAAATTATATAGAAATGAAATCGCAATCTAGCAAATAAATGAACATATTCATAAAACAATTGTAGATGAAGCTTGCAGCCTGAATATATCAAGATCTCCCTTAAATCATAATGCATCGAAACAAATGTATAATCTACACTAGTTTGTAAATCGGAGTAAAATGCAAAATTTTATACGTACTTTTTTTCCAAATATTTTCCTCCAAAGTAACACGAATATTGCCGTCCAGCGGCACTTATGATTGTGAAATATTAGCGACGGTATTTTGACATTTAAATGTTTGACAATCAATCGCGTGTTCAATAGGTATCATGTTACGCGCGTCATTATTTAGTGTATTTCAAAATGAGCGGGTTATAATGCCATTTTACAAAAGAATAAGTATCTCGGCCAAATATTGGTAATTAACCTTTTTTTGGTATAAAACAAGTGGCATTTTTTGATCATTGAAAGAGGCAAATGAGCAAGCAAAAGATTGTTGATTACTTTAGGAATGAAATAAACCATTATGATAGTTATATTTAACATACACATAGGCACATTGACAATTTTGCAGTTTGTTTGACTAAACTTATAGAAAAGAACAAAGAAAGAAATAGACTAAACTTACAGATCATTTTTGTGACCTATCGCCATGCATATACTTATATGATTACAATGCATTATTGCCTATAATTAATGGTCGTCTTTTATCTCATGACAATAATTGTTATTTTTGGTTCATAATTTCAATGAATAAGCCAACGTTCCACAATGGGACAGGTGTGTGCAATATTTGCCGTTTACCAAATGTCGTAACCATCTAACGAAGTGGGCCGTCGATTGAGCCACTGCTATCCTTTATAATATCGCCTTTGGCTAACCAGGAATCGTTCTCAAAACCCTTACGTTTGGCACACCATACACATCACTGTAAACCTATTTGTACCTTGATTCAATCAAACAGGGTTATAAGTACTGCGTTTTGATCCGGGAGGTTGTATTCGACTCGAGTGGATTTTGCAGATTCGGATTTCACGAGTCGCAAGCCGAGTGAAATCAAAATCTGCAAAAATCCACGAGAGTCGAATACGCCATTCCGGATCAAAACGCAGTACTAACAACCCTTTTAATATATACATTTTTCATAATAAATGTCATTTTCACGACACACTATTTTGTTTTATGACGTCATTTTAACATCGCGCAACGATACTTGTTATGACGTGACGTCACAATAGTGGAATAAGGCTTTATTGCACTGTAGTGGAAAACGGACACACTGTATTGCGTGTGGATTTAAGATGGGTATATAATAAATTCTTTATCACACTACTAGTGTATTACTTGTTTGTCTTAACGCTCGTTTTTGTCGACGATGCAATTATTCCGGAAAAGGGCCAAAAGTGTAGCTGTAGGTTGCAAACAAGTGCAAATGATTTGAAAAGTGTCTGCTTCGAAATTTATCGATACTTTTCCTTTATTTGACACTCTGTGAAATTCCTTCATGATGCGTTCGTTTGTTAGGTAACACCACAAAAGTGTGGAGTTGGTTTACTGTAAATGGCAATGGAGAAAACGACGAAACTATTCTCTGTAACCTTCTGGCTCAAAAAGTGAGATTCCATGACAGCTCTAAGCAAAATCTGGTGGTTATGGCACCTCCACGCAACACGCTGGTGGTTATGGCAACTCCACGCAACACTCCGGTTGATATGGCACCTCCACGCAAAAATGCGGTTGATATGGCACCTCCAAGCAACACGCTGGTGGTTATGGCACCTCCACGCAAAACTCCGGTTGGTATGGCTCCTCCACGCAAAACTCCGGTTGGTATGGCTCCTCCACGCAAAACTCCGGTTGGTATGGCTCCTCCACGCAAAACTCCGGTTGGTATGGCAACTCCACGCAAAACTCCAGAAGGTAAGGTAGCTCAACGCAAAAATCTAGTTGGTATGGCAGCTCAACGCAAAACTCTAGTTGGTATGGCAGCTCCACGCAACACGCTGGTGGTTATGGCAACTCCACGCAAAACTCCGGTTGATATGGCACCTCCATACAAAACTCCGATTGGTATGGCACCTCCACGCGAAACTCCGGTTTGTATGGTAGCTCCACGCAAAGCGCCGGTTGATATGACCGCTCAACGCAAAACTCCAGTTGGTTTGGCAGCTCCACGCAAAACTCCAGTTGGTTTAGCAGCTCCACGCAAAGCTCCAGTTGATATGGCAGCTCCACGCAAAACTCCGGTTGATATGGCAGCTCCACGCCAAGGTCCGGTTGATATGGCAGATCCACGCAAAGCTCCAATTGATACGGCAGGTCCACGCAAAATGTTCCGGTTGGTATGACAGCTCAACGCAAAACTCCGGTTTATATGCCAACTCCACGCAATGCTCCGGTTGGTATGGCAGCTCCACGCAAAACTCCTGTTGATATTGCAGCTCCAAGCAAAACTCATGTTGACATGACAGATTCACGCAAAACTCCAGTTGGTATGGCAGATCCACGCAAAACTCCAGTTGGTATGGCTGCTCAACACAAAACTCCACGTTGGTATGGCAGTTCCATTCAAAACTCCAGTTGATATGGCAGCTCCACGCAAAACTCCGGTTGATATGGCAGCTCCACGCCAAGGTCCGGTTGATATGGCAGATCCACGCAAAGCTCCAATTGATACGGCAGCCCCAAACAAAACTCCGGTAGATATGGCACCTACACGCAAAACTCCAGTTGGTATTGCAACTCCACGCAAAACTCCGGTTAATATGGCATGGTATGGTTACTCCACGCAAAACTTCAGTTGGTATGGTAGCTCCACACAAAACTCCAGTTGGTATGGTAGCTCCACGCAAAACTCTAGATGGTATGGTTACTCCACGCAAAACTCCAGTTGGTATGGCAGCTCCACGCAAAACTCAAGCTGGTATGGTAGCTCCACGCAAAACTCTAGTTGGTATGGCAGCTCCACGCAAAAATTCGGTTGATATGGCAGCTCCACACTAAAATTCGGTTGATATGGCAGCTTCACGCAAAACTTCAGTTCGTTTGGCACCTCTACGCAAAACTCCGGTTTGTATGGCAGCTCCACGCAAAGCTTTGGAACTAGGCAAAAAAATGGTCGAGTAGCTAAATATAAAAGTCACATCTAATTTCTGTGTAGTTGATTATTCGAATCCCTAACTGGCAACTAGCAGGTTGTTAAATGTTCGAATAAAAACTTACCTGCATGCAGTTGAATATTCGAATCTGCAAACAGCTACCAACTTCCTCCAAACTTTACCGTCATTAAGATAGTCTTAGAATACCGACCCAGGCCTAGGATGTTGATGTAGTAAAGTGATTAAGGCCGAAGTTGAGGGAGTATTTTATATATCACTATTACGTACTAATTTTGCACTAACAAATGTTCGGCTTTGATTTGCATGAAAAAGAAGATGTATATTTCTTTTGAATATAATCAACCGAAATGCAAATAAATTCGAGCCTTTCAAGTGTATAATTGTACTTTAAGTAAATACTTGCATTTAAACCCGTTTATTATGAATGCGTTTTTCATGATACACCAATTACATGAAGGATGCCCTCTTACTCCAAATAAATATCGAAAACAATTGTTCTTATGAAGGATACCCAGTTTATTAAAGCTGCAGAAAACACGATATTTCTACCTTACGAGACGATCACAGCAAATGTGTTTAGCTATTAAATACACATTTACAATCGTGTTATCAGTAATTATTATTTTACATAAATGCATTATTAAGTAAGTAGTTAAAGGCTTATCACTCAAAATGTACTGTTTGTTATACATGTGTATGTTTTGATTTTAAATAAGAGTACCACTTTAAAGCTGCACTCTAACAGATTGAACGTTCGGAAAACTTTTATTTTTTGTCTTGGAACGAGCCAATATTTGTGAAAATACATGGAAACCAGTTATATAAGACTGTTGACAAAAATTAATATCGCAGATTTTGTTATTAAGTTCAAAAATTGATATTTTATGCATTTTTCCTCAGCCGTTTGCATCGTTTAAGCCATAAAACATTAATTTTCAAACGAAAAAATGAAAATCTGCGATCTGATCTTTTGTCAGCAATCTTTTATCATTGTTTTGCAGATATTTACGCAAACATTTGTTCTTTCAAATACAAAAATTAAAATGTTGTAAAAACGGTATATCTGTGAGAGTGCAGCTTTAAATACAGAAAGCACGTTTTACGAGCGTGGGTCGAAGAAGTGCTGCGTGAGTCGCATAACCTTATTTTATTTATAATTGCTTTATTTTCTGAATGTTCTAGTATACTGGGTCAAAACGTAATGATCGATGGATCAATACGCGTATTGTTTGTTAGCAAAAGACTACTTGTTAAACTTATTATACTTAACATGACACCAAAGTTGTACTCATTTCTGTACACACTCATGTCAACCCAATTATAAAATGAAAAGAAAAGTTTAAACAAATATTAAGCTTAACCTGAGATATTTGAGTCACGAGTGCTATTCAAACTTTTATTATAATAAATCTAAAGGAATATACACTCTTTAGAGAATTTTAAATGCGGTTGAACAAGCGTTGTGAGCCTTAATTTTAAACCTTTAAAGATGCACTCTTATAAGATATACCACACTTAATAATATTATTTAATAGTCCTTAAAGGATTAATAAATGTCAAAAATAATGGTCCTTATGAAAGATACCGAATTTAATGTGAAAGACATGTGCAGAAAACACGGTATTGCTACCTTATGAGACCATAGTATATGGCAGTAAATCTGTTGGCATTCACTAATCATTTAATATTTTTGCGTTTTCAACTTTTAAATACACGGTTATTATACAGTTATTAAATACACGGTTATTATACAGTTAATAGTAATTAAATATATTCCATGAATGTATTATAAAGTAAGTAGTTGATGGTGTTTAATTCAACATTTATGTTTGTTATACATGCGTATGTATTGATGTTGAATAAGATTGTCACTTTAATAAAGCAAAAGGAATAACATATCGATGGTTGCGACTCTGCTTTGGTATCCATTTTTGTGACAATTTTGCGATTGTTATCAAGGACGCGCGTAAGCATGAAGATTTATATCTTTAAAATCTTTAAACTTGTAACCCTAGATGATAGTTATCTTAAAATACTACTCGCGTATCTTTTTATAAGGTAATATATATTAGCTGACGCGTTTTTATTCCATTTAGCACAATTTTACTATGACATATGCGAGCTTCTAGCAACTCACGAGCGGATTTAGTGTGTGTACGTTAGACACCCCACCCTTCCCCCATATATAAACGCATTGGTAACGCATAATCTGACGCAGTGTGTGTGTATCGGATTATGGAGGCCATTCGTTGCCAAAAGTCCAGACATGTATGTGTGTATTTTAGGTTTGTAACATTGATGATTTACCTATTTACATTTTACAACCGCCAACTCATCGGTTGTATGTTTACATTTTACACTGCACATTTTCATTTTTAATTGTACCGATTGGAGTTTTATTCTCGTTGCATCTATTCAACAGACGATTCAATCGTGTTTATAAAGTTTGTATGGTAAACACACGTCATTCTGTGAAAGTCACATGCCGAGTTTTTCAATTGCGGTGTGTAGAAGACAGATTTCAGTTCGTAGTTCTACGAAGTACATTGTATGGTGGTGACTTTTCATTCGCAGTTCAACATGTTTACGAGATGAATTTAATTTAATTTATAGATAGCTCCGCCTTACGTCTTTCGGAAATTTCCGCTATCACTCGGCTCTATTTAAACCAATTATGGATACTTTTGACCATGGACATTGCGAACCTTATTATGGACATAACGAATTATCTATATTATGACAATATGGACTATGATTTGGAAACAGGATAGATTATAAATTATTTCATGTCGAATAAAATAATATATGATATTACAACATGTTTTTGTCTATAAAATAGTAATTAATACGCACACATTACAAGAAATGAGATGAATGTAAAATGATACTTGACTCAAACACAACAAAATGTAAGTCATTAGCATTAAATTATACTTCAAGAAGTATACTTGTCTTGTTTTTTTTTAAAGATGCACTCTCACAGATTGACCGTGTTGAAAACTATTTTTATTTTTTGTTTTGGAATGAGCTAATGTTTACGTAAATGTCTGGATACCAGTGGTATAAGACTGCTGACAAAATATCAGATACAGTTTTTCAGTTTCACGATCGCAAATTGATGTTTTATGGCTAAAAGTGATACTACAGTAACGTTTTAAGAAAAATGAAAAGTGTCGGCAGTTTTCCAAACAATTTAGATCTGTTTTATTGTGAGTAATCTTATTATAAGTATAGAAAGCATTGCTGCCAAAATCAGCCGAGTCTGGGACAAAAAATGGTTGTCAAAACTGTCAATCTGTGAGAGTGCAGCTTTAAATTACTATAAACACTATTTTAAATTCTACCATTAGAGGACACTTTCTTGCCTTTTTGCAATGTTTTAGATTGCAAGTAATATTAGATAATTTAAAATTTACGAAGAAAATAATCTAAATTTTCATTAAGTTGAAATTATTCACTAAGATGCCCAAGAGGTTTATAACCTGGTAGCTGGAACTGTATAGATAAAATACACTAAGATTACATCTTCATATAACTCGTATATTATATTGATACGAATATTATTTTATAAGTAATTAATCAAGTATTTTAATGATGAAGTCAATAATTATATAAAACTGGACCTAAACTAGAATTTAACATCATGGTCCGAAGTGTCCCTGAGTAAGGTATGAAGTGTCTGGTCCGTATTGGTCGTTGTTCGAAATGTCTATATACATTTTCGTTACCGGAAATGAAACCAAGCTACTACGCGGCGGTCTTCTTCAAATATTATATATATTTTTAAGCTTGAAAAGAGTTTCTCATTCGAAGGATAAGGTAAGTCTAATAGAGTACAGTAGTAACAGTTTGTTCTAATCAAATAGATGCAATTTCATTTACTGCTAATAAACAATTATTACTTGCTGCTACCTTTTATACCCCACCCACACTCAACAGTCAGGCCTTTGTTTCACATTTAGTTGAAGCGGCCCTAGCCCTCTTGGAGGGGAAAAATCGCGCGTTTGTTTTTCTAATCTAAGACTCACGATATCTATTTTTTTCATGTTCTTGAAATCCCCCACTTGATTGTTATGGTTCACAGTGGCAGATCCCGTAATTCATAACTGGGGGACACAAGTGGGAGGGAGGGAGGGCTGTTCTTCCATCCACATGGATATTTTGTTTCAATGATTTATTGAAATTACACGTTTACACCATACATGCTTATTAAGAATGTATAACATCAGACAAAACTAGGTGGATATCATTATGATGTCCATCAAAAGTTTCGTGGGTTTGCTGGAGCCGGGTTTGAACACAGGGACTTGCGTTAGAGGGGCGTTACTCAGGGGAACAACTTTTTGGATATGGTCCCTCGAGTGGGCATGACATTAATATGTTTAAAATGTGGGAAGTGGGGTTGAGGGGTACTCCCCTTAGAATATTTTGAATATATTTAGTCTGAATTGGTGCATTATGGCGTAATTAAGTATTTTTTTGAGAAATATTGACAAAAAAATAACGTTATCAAAGTTTACTTGCGGGCAAACTGGGGGGGGGGGGACACAGGCCCTACAGCCCCCCCCCCCCGCCACTGAACGACCCGTCCATGGTCCACTTGTAAATAATTTAATGAACAATTTTTGCTTGCTTGGGTATATAAGTAATAAAAAAACTGACAGTGGCAGTATAAATCAGGGTCCGTGAGCCCAGCTCAGATAAACCCAACTGCAATTGACTAAATAATATGGTAATTTATAACCCATTTAGGAACATTGATCGTGAAAAATAAAATAAAAGATGAAATTAATTGTGAAATAAAGAGAGAGTACTCAGACTTACAACCGGGAATTTACAGGAAGTAGGCGAAGATGTTATCTCCCTTGCTTGATTGGACGGAAATAAACGAAAGAAAATCCGATTCGTTAGCTCCGATAATTCACCTTCGTTTCTTTCCGTGACATTTACCATATAAGATATAGGCGAAATCGTCTATCCTTGTAATTCTGAACTTGTCAATTCACTTTTGTAAACCTAGACTTGTTGGACTGCAAATGCGAGTGTCGACTGTAGGATTGCAGTTTTACATATGCATGATTCGGCTTTCTAAATTACATCATTATATTGTTAAAGGCAAGTTATACGATCTATGTTTTAGTGAGTTTATACAGGGTAGATCTGACAAATATACATTTTGACTACTATAATGACAAATGTCAAATCAATACGGAAAAACTGACGAATAGAAACAACAAATAGCACGTCTACATTGACAAATGTAAGAGATGTTTAGTACGATTAAGAAACACATTGTGGGAATTACACGTCTGGACTTTTGGCAACAAATAGCCTCCATATCGGATGATTGGCGGTAGGCGGATCTTTAAACACCAGCGAAAGGATTAAGCCTTGTAAGTTAAGAAAAGTTAACGTTTTTGCGCCACTACCACAATCATTTCGACGCATCAGACGTTGTTTCGATGATTTAGGTATGAACGAGGTAGTTTATACTAAAATTTACGGCATAATGTCTACTGTTTTCGGAATAGTTTTAACCTTTGTTAACATGGTGGGCATAACATGCATAACAATTTATGATATACATAACCACCTTTATTTTGCATTCATTCAAAAAGAGCTAAATCTTAATGTTACTCCGGGTGCAAAACTTTCTCGACAGCGCCACTACTCGACAGCGCCATCACTAGAGCAAAAGCGCGTCCACTTTTATAAATATGAATGTGCATTTATCCTTTTTAAGAAGTGCTTAATAGTTTGTTGTGTTCCGGCGTAAGAACTATATAAAGCAGTTAAATTTGCATTCACCCGAATGTTCGTACGGTGTATGTTAGCAACGAAGTGTACTTGAAATATTAGCAAATCTCAAATTATGCACAAGTCCGATTCGGGAAAAAAGCTCCTGGCACCACAGTTCGCAAACTATTGAAAATAAATCTTTACTTGCAGTAAAAATGTTCGTACACGGTACCACATTCTCCTATTTTTGAAATATGTCCGTTTAATGAAATAATCAAATAACGTAACAATCATACTCACGTGTGTAGAAGAAAACAAAAGGCACAGCTGCTCTACTGAAGTGTCGACAGATCATTTTCTTTGCACCACCGATAAATGGTGAAACTTGCGACAAGTAGCCGTGGTGCTACACGTGTTTATGCCTGTTAGCAAATTTTACAATTTTACAAGGCATATTGTATCAGAGTTTTGTTGAATATCCGAACGCAAAGATCCTTCGACAATATAGACAGCATTTGTGCAAAAATACTTCAGACTATCTTACCATGTGGCCTTTTGATAATAGCTGTCCATATTGGAAAGATAGTAACATAAAAATTATTCCTGGGTTCAAAAATGATAATGCAATTAATTATCAAGGCATTGGTGATTGATAAGGCAGGGGTTTTGAAAGTTTCGTTTGAAAGTGATACCGGCTGCATAAGGCAACTCGACCCAAACTGTACGGTTAAGTCACAGCTTGCAGTGCTCCAGCTAGGCCTAAAAAGCAGGAGAGAAGCGCCCTTTTTGACACACTGCCGCCCTTTTTCTTTTCTCAGCTGTACTCTTTTGTGCGACAGAGCCGCTTTTAATGATTATGAACTTTATCTTATATTTATTGGACATATTGTCAAGCCAATATTCAGAAATAAGTATAAAAATGATAAAAAAAATACATAATTTTGACAATTAGGTAAATATAACAGCTAAGGTATTCTTAATATTCAGTATTAAAAGAATTTACAACACATACGCATAATGAATTGAACATTGACTCTTGCAGTGCCTCACCTAGACTCATTCAATGCGCCTTAAAAGTGCCCTTTTTGACCCTTTTTGCAGTGGAGAGAAGATACTTCTTGGCAATCTCATACGCAGTGATCTCCCCTGACAGGCAGGGTCAATTCTTGCCACCATAAGTGATCTGAGTTTGATTTCAGCTATATAGACTAAATATAATTTTTTTTTTTTTATTTTCTCACTTTTTTTGATAGTTTTTATGAATTTTCAATTATTCATGGTGTATTGGGGTTAAAATACCCCCCACAAAGTATTTAGAATCCAAGATTATCATGGTTGCAGTGATTACTGTACCGTAAGTGTATTTACACAGTGTGGAGTTTGACTTTCTGGAAGATAAAAAAAGTGTGTTGTATTTTTAACGAAAACTCGTTTCAACGAGGCACAGTCCATAGTTTGCCGAAAACGAGGTTACATTAAGCTAATTTTATAAAAGAGTTTTGGCAATTACGGTTTAACGTGTTTTATCAGAACCATTTTCGACTCATTATACATAGGGTCAACAATAGATTCATCATTAAATTTAATGGTTTTTTAAATCAATGGTTGTTTAAATCAATCTCAATATGTCAATGTCAAATACTGTGATATCTCTATCCACTTTCAATTGTATGCGCAGTTTAATTTTGCCGATAACTCTCAATTTAGGACCTTCACCAAATTTTAACTGTTTTTATTTCTTATTTAAATTAAAGAAATGTAAACAAGAAGTATTATATATTATTATACATTTCGGTGCTAGACTCTTCGCGGGTAGGTGGGTAAACATGATACGAATGGTCGTGACGCGGATTCGTCAAGAAACCTAATTACATAGTTACCCGGGCTGGAAAAGGATTTTGAATTGAAGAGCTTTGAAGAGTCTCAAGCCGATTTTCGAGCAATCATTGATTTAGCCGATAATTCATTTTGCTTGCAAAGCATGAATCAGAAATATGTTTCAAAACCGGGTGACCGTTTTTATGTTCTTTATGTAGACCTCCAGAAAGCGTTTGATTCTCTGTAACATGATAAAATGTTCTCTAGCCTTGCAGAAATAAATATAAAAGGTAAAATTTCAACTTTACTGAACTTGCATATGCGAAATTGAAGGAAATAGCATTGCTGCTGAACAGAATTATCCTTCAACAGTCCATCCTCTAATTTTAAGTCGTTGAGTCGTCCAAAGAGTAAAATGAAATATTAATACAGTCCATACATTTATATGCTCGGATGGCAAGCGTATAAATGAAATTCTATGTCGTTTTGACTGATTGATAGAAGCCGTTTTTTTTTTTTTTTTTTTTTTTTTTTTTTTTTGTTTTTTTTTATCGCATTATTCATTGACATGCACATTTTGAAATCATTTACTAGTAATGAATTATTTTATCTTGTATTTTGAGGTGTTTGAAAAATGTATATCCATGCAACTAAAATTTTAAAGTTATAAGGAAACATATAAGCTTTCTTATACGCAAACTGTTTTAAATTTTATTTTACAGACGATCGGACGACACACACTGCTTCATCGTCGGCAGCCCCGGTACTTTGTACCGATTACAGAAATCATAAGTTATACATTTATACTATAAAGAAGGTACCATTATAGATCTTTTCAAATATTTTACAGTTGTCTCGATAGGCAGTATTAAAATGTAGTTTGAAATCAACAGTGATTTGCAATAAGACAGTCAAGATGCAATTTAATTATACAAATTGTTATTATTATGGCTATATAAAACAATATCACGTTATTACAAATTTTATTTTAAAGTTATAATAAAAATGATCAAGGCGTTTAGACAAGATGTACGCTTTTTGTATATAATATTATACATTTTAACTTATTTAGGAGTATGAAATTCTTTTTTTGTCAACAGGGGATGTCACATGGATAAAAGAAGTTGCCAATGCTGTATCTAAATGACAGAAACATTCAAGAAACTCAAAATGGGATGGTTCATTAAAACTTATCGCGTTTGTGAAATGCGTTCGTTCGCGACATGATGTACCGAGTAAGTGTTAAATGGTTCAAAATAACAATTTAAAGATTTAGTAGTGATTTCATATTTTACAGCTCCCCATTACAACTAGAAGTTGCTAACTTGCTAGATGCAAAACAATTCAAAATTGTGTAGTAGGTATACATGTATTTGTAATAGAAAGAACAATTTTAGCTTTTTAACCGTCTATTATCATTATTACTCATCATTAACTCTAATTTAAGAAATGGTGATAATCATAATACACTTCTTCTATTCAAAGGCTGCTGCTGTTCATGACGCCACTTGTCGCTATATTCCGCACATGGCCCAGCTTTGGGGAATGAGACGTGGCCTACTATCCCACAATATGACGCCCCTACAGAATCGCTGGAACAGATGAAACCTGCACGTAAGCTGAGGCCTATAATACATTTGGCTGTTACTACGAAATAGGCACCGACCCTACCGTTTTATTGTCAGTTGTTTAATATGGTGTTTAAAACTTTTAAAGCTTTATACAGAAAATTACGTCAAGATCATTCACAAATAATGACAATTACGTTCTTATATAAAGCATATTAATAGAAAGAACACCAACCTACCCTACCTGTTTTTGAAAAAAAACAACAACTGTTATCCTATCCAAGCTATTGTTGATGGCCTGTTTGTAAAGTAATGCAAGGGATAATTTGTTATATGTTTAATACATAGTAGTCGTAGCTGTTTGGACACACGTAAACTCCTACTAGTGGGTTAAGTTGTGAGTAGTGGGTCGGGGACGCACCAGGCGCTTCCCCTTCCCTGTAAAATTTTCTACCTTTTAACGACGATATGGTAGAAAGACTATCTTGTTTTTATGCCTGTATTTTACACAGCCTTCCTTACGTCAAGTCCTTAAAGGCGGACTCAACTGATCCAGTTGACCGTTCGAGAGAGTAAACATTACCAATGAAATACTTTTTATAATAAACGTAACCTTCATGGTTATCAGAATTGCCATTTATGTCATTAGGATTATGGATATCTTGTTTGTGTTCATTCAGCAATAAAGCATTACCATTAGGTTGTTGAGTTTGTCTTTGTAGCTTCCATCTCACGTTTAATGGAATTTTGTTTTCCATTGAATTTTGAAATTGATCAATTACTGCGATAATATTCTGTTATATTATTTGTTTTCTACTATTAGTGTTCGGTTCGTGACAAAATAACCACTAAAAGGTTGAGGATTGTTTTGTATATACGTATTCCTATATTCAATTAAATAAAAAAAGTTTAACAAAAACATATTTGAAAATCAAACCAACCCGAAATGGTCCTATTCCGGCAGTTTCAACTTGCATTCTGTAAATATTAGGGTTCTCTATCTGCAATAGAAGTGACACTGTATAAAACACTTATATAATTAAGACATGTTACTGAGGTTCATATAACATTATAAGACCGGTCAGGCAGCCTCCAAAGGGTGCTGATTGGCCGGTCCTTATCATGTCATATTGCACACGGTGGTGTGTTTTATTTCTTATATTATTCCATGTAATGCACACACAAGTAATTTGCCACATTTTGACGCATTGGTGTAAGGTACAATTCTCTTTATCTCTCTCTCTCTCTCTCTCTCTCTCTCTCTCTCTCTCTCTCTCACACCTGTCGCTCTCTGGCTTTAACTGGATGCTATGTATTTGGAATACAATATTGAATTGATATATTTCATACCAAACATTTTAAACATCACAATCGTAAATTAAAATATAATAACCCTATAGTAAGTACTTACGGCTCGAAAGACCCGATCCACAGTATACACAACCGTTGATCCGAGTAGCCTGCGTACGATATGTCTTGCACTTGGCAAAATTCGGCTACCTTCACCAGGAAACAGGGGCACGAACGGTGACCAGGTATATGGACCCGGGCCAGCAAGAGATAATCCGAACAAAACGAGGTACAACGTAATACGAAACATGACCATTCTGCAACAATTGCTGTATTTTGTTATTTTTGTTATATACAAGTGTGCAACAAAGCCAACAATTGCTGTATTTTGTTATTTTTGTTATATACAAGTGTGCAACAAAGCCAACAATTGCTGTATTTTGTTATTTACAAGTTCTCTTTATTTCTGAAATCACGTTCAAATAAGAGTATTCCAATTGGTTGATGAACTATAAACAGCTACAAAAACGTAATTGTAACTTTTAACATCTTATACAATTGCTCTACATTTTGGTTTCCCACGTTTCATTACCTTGGTAATTGATCGCCGACATTGTGTCAGTTATCAATTATCTAGCTTTTATCATTCAAATGTAACCTTGATGAATAAAGTTTAACTCGGGCAATGTTCGAATTAAACATTTCAAAGGAATTTAAAGTAGCAAGACCAACGGATAATAAATACTGTGAAATGTTGAATGGCTTATATGCGTTTATGCTTTAAAGTTTACTTTTTATCAAAAACCAAGGAAAAATAAGACAAAAACTTAGCATTGTAATAAAGTGATAAAATAAAGTATAAAGAATCTACTGGCAGCAGAATTTAGATCAGGGTACTCTGCGTCTGCAATCGGGGCCCATAACCATGACATCAGGGAATACAAATACTCTAAAATAGTTTTGTGTAAGATATAAACACAATTTTAAAAAAGTCAAATTTGAAACTTTTTTTATTCATCATTTAAAGGTTTATAAGAGGCTGTTTTTAGAACGGGTGTGGTTTATTGGAGGAAATCCTGAAGGGACTCGCGCATGTTTTTTTGTTATAAAATGCACTTTTTTGTATGGCGAAATAAAGTAAGGCAAATCACTAGGAGTGTTAAAACTAAGATGCAAACGGCTGGAACCCTTCAACAAATGTTGAGATATGCTGAGATATATTGTGTTTGAAGTCAACGATTTTGAAGAGCGATAGTTACGCTTTTCAACAAAAGGCTTAAAGTTGAAATAGTCCTTGCGTTGGTGTATAAGTGTTTGTGGGCGTGTGGTTTAGTTGCCATTTTTCCTTCACTTTACCGAAGTGGGCTCGATCCCCGCTTAAAACAGATTTTTTATACTGACAGTATATTGTTTATGCAATTTCGGTATCAACGAGTAAAATAGTTATAATTTGTAAAAGTGTAAGAGATGGATTAACGGGGGAAAAAGATGTCAAAACATATGCGAGTCTCTCTCAAACAACACACATTATTCTCGGCACTTCTTGCCATTGGGGAGTTTGGTAAATGATACACTTTGAAGAGGCATACTTAAACACGTTATCTACTATTGCCTTCTACTTGTATACACAAATGAACTCGCCAGAGCCGCCTATACACCTTTAATGACAAACTGTTCTATACCGTGAGTTCAACTATTCTACTAGAAATCTGGTGAAACATATGGGTGATTGTGTGATTCCAAACGTCGTTTGCATTACAATATTATTGACAATGTACTTCTAATTACTAACGAATTCATTATATTGAACACCAGTTAATTTAAAAGTTCGCAAATACGAATTATTTTGGAATGTGTTTTACATATGACTTCATAAAGTAATCACACTGAAAATTCGTTCATAAACTATCAAGTGCGTTTCTTATGTAAGAAACAAAGTAATCAAAAACAAGAAACTCACGCTTGACTTCACAGACGAATAGCTCTTAAATTGTTTAATGCTCTTTCAATATTTGAGGTCACACTGTTCTTATCTAATCTACATTCTCGAACAAACAAAAACTTTTGCTCCTTTTTATACTTTTAACAAACCCTTGTTCAATTTCATCAGTTGTAATGGGGAGCTGTTTCATCAAGATTTGGACACAAAGGTTCATTTCAGTGATGTAAAACATAATTGAAGGTTTGGATTGCAAGCGAGTATCGGATACAAGGAATCTATCTAGCTCCAAAAGCTCTAGGCCGAGATCCTGTTACAAAGCTGTCTGCGCTTCTGGAAACATGTGATGTGGAACGTCGCCGGCATATTGCACTACATATTTTATCATCTTTCTTTTTGGATAGCTGTAATCAAATTTCAATTAGTCATGGTGAATTGAGGTTAAAATATTTTTTAGACTTTAAGAAAATCAAGGTTGCAGTGATTACTGTACCGTAAATGTGTTAACACTGGAGTTTGACGTTCTGGAAAATGGAGTCTTACCCCGTTGGCTCGATCTCATTTGGCTCGAATTACTCGTTGGCTCGAGTTGGACGTACAGGATAAATGTCTTTATACAAAATGTAAGCATTCCCGCTTGGCTCGAATTACTCTTTCGCTTGAGTTGAATGTAAAGGACCGAGTTCTTTATACTGAATGTAAGAATTCCCTCTTGACTTGTTTTTTCCATATCAAATGAGCTCGAGCCGACAGAAAGAGAGTGTGTGAAATTTTGAACAAAAACTCGTTTCTATGAAGCATGGTATATAAGTTGCAGAGAACTAAATTACATCAAGCTAATTTCATAAATTAATTGTGGCAATCACGATTAAACTTGTTTTATCAACTCCATTTTCGACACATTAGACATAGGGTAAATAACAGATTATTCAACGAATTCAATTGATTTTTACTTGTATTGCAAATAAGTTTCGTAGCGTTGGGGACTATCAGATATTTACGACCTAATTGTTTAAATCCATTTTAATATGTCAATGTCGAAAACTGTACTATTTCTTACCATTTTCCATTATAAGCATTCTTTAATTTTGACGATATATCTCAATTAATGATATTCACCGAATCGACATTAAGAAATCACTTTTAACTTTTAACTGAGGTAATAGTGATAGGTAAATCACATGATACGGATGGTCGTGACGCGGATTTGACAAGAAACCTTAGCAGATGGTTACACTGGGCTGAACAAGCTATTCATTTTAATTCTAGATACGGATGGTTCAAATACTCTTGGATAAAAAAGTATTACAATTTTAATATTTAAAATTAGTCTCTTATTTCGACGTAATGCATACGATATTCGCTGGTATAATACAGGGGCGGTATTCATAAAACTTCCGATGTCATTTCCAACTGAAGTCAGTGTCCTAATTTTAATATATATTTAATAATCTCAAATAAAAAAAAAACTGCTAAAAACATTATTCTTATTGACCCTTATGCAAAAAGCATACTCACATGTTAAAACAACCTTATACATGTATTTTAATTTGACTATGAAAATGTTAAGAACTCGGTTAGGAATTGACTTATGTAATAAGATATTTCATTAATACAGCCCCAGAAACACTCATGGCAAATGGCCGTTTCATCAAGAATTATATGAGCAAGGATGTGCCTGAAGGAAGGATTTAAAATAGTTAATTTAAGTTAAATCCTAGAAACAGGTTATTGCTTTACTCTTTGACTGCGAGTATCATAGTTTTAATATTCCTATCAGGTTGATCCAGGTTAAGGCATTTTCGTTTATTTAGTGAGTTGAATATTATCTTATAACTTATATGATCTTATAATTTACTCGTAGGCGGAAAATCATGATACATTTGAAGAATCCCGAACAGTTTCCGATCAATCATTGATTAAGCCGATAATTCATTTTACTTGCAATGTACGATTCAGAAATATATTTCAACAAGACCGGGTGGTCGTCTTTATGTTCTTTACATCGACCTAAAGAAAGCGTTTGATATTCTGTTATATTAAAAGATTGTTCTCAGAAACACATATAAAATATAACATTTTAACTGTCCATAACTTTCACATGCTACATTGAAGGAAATTGCATTGCTACTTAACATTATCATTCTTCAACAATCCATCCTCCGATATAAAGTCTTTGTTTTGTTAAGTCCCAAGATGCTAGGGATATATCAATACATTGGATACATTGTTATGGTCGAATAGCAAGCGTAAAAACAAAAGGACATCACCTTAATGTTATGTGGTTTTTTTTTAAAAATATTAATAAGAACCCTTTTGCTTTGTTTTGTTTTTTATCGCATTAATTATTGACATGCATATTTTGAAATCATTTAATAAATTATTGTATCTTGTATATTTAGGTTATTGAATATTGTTTATAACCACACATTTATAAGTGCTTTTTAAGTTATAAGGGAACCAATATTCATTTGTCTTGACAGGCAAGATTCAAATATGAGTAATTTGAAATCAACAGTGATTTGCAATAAGACATCATGTCAAGATGAAATTTAATTACAAATTTTGTTATGATGGCTGTATAAATAAGTATGACATTGTTATAAAAAATAGTTATATTTTCAAGTTATAATTCAAAAGGTCGAGACATCCAGACATGGTGCACTTTTTTATATATAACATTAAACTTTTTAACTAATTTAATAATATGAGAGTCTGTGGTTGTATTCAAAATGCATCTTAGTGAAGTGTTTCATTTAGGTTGCATTTTGATGGAACAAAGAATGTTTAAATGCAAAATAAATAAAATAAAAGAAAGCCAGACAAAGATCCAAATAATGAAGGCATATGAATAAATCTGATGAAAAGTAGGTTTTCAAATTATTCAGCGTTAAAAATTCGAAAAGTTGAAAAATTTCACTAAGACCTATCATGAATACGGCCCATGTTTTTCAACAGAAAATGTCACATGGATAGAGGAAGTTGTCAACGCTGTATTTAAATAACATAAACATTCAAGAAACTCAAAATGAGAAGGTTAATTAAAACTAATAGCGTTTGTGAGATGCAGTAACGCGAAATCATGCACCGAGTAGGTCACAAATGGTTCAAATAACAAATTATAGTTAATGTAGTGATTCCGATTATTACAGATCACCACTGAAACTTAAAGTTGCTAATCTTGCTGGATGCAATACAAACTTGTGAGTCTGAATTTGGATTAAGGATTGATTTTGGAGGCGGGTCTACCGTGGGCTTGAGCAAAGGCTCATCGAGCTTTGTCACCGGCTGCAAACTGGCGAAATTGACACAATGACATAATGTTGATGCTAAGCTTCCCATTTAGTAAAACTATAGTGAATGTGTATGAATGGGTAACATTAAAGTGTTGTATGAAGATTATAACTATAACTTTCATAAATAAAACTTATTTTCCTTCACGACATAATTTTACTTCTATATTTTACAGAACAGAAATATTAATGCCCCACATTCAAAACATGATCATAAATCATTGACGACTCGACTTTTTTGTACTGATAATCGCTTTACTTGACGAATATTGAGATTACACATACTTTAAGGATACACCCAATTCTCTAAACAAATATCCTAAATATTCTTTGAAACGTTCAAACTTATGCTACTCACTTTGAGACATAAATACCAAAAAGGACAATAATACCAGATAAAGCAAAACAAAGTTGATACATGCCAACATCCATAACAAACACACATCGTAGATTACAGTCAAACTATTTTCAGAACGTTTATAAACGAAGTGTGTGTGTTTAACGCAAACAAATGCTCCTGCAATATTTAAATTCAAACTTTTTTTTCCAGTCTAAATTGTCCAAGTAGCAAGTTCTTTAATTTGCTCTTTTTTATAAAACAAAATGTTCTTGTTCCCGATTAGTTCAATCTCATCTTGTCTAAGCAAGATCTGGATACAAAAGTTCATTTCTGTGATGTAAAACACATTTGAAGGTCTGAAATGCAAGCCAGTTTCCGAGACAAATAGTCCATCTACATATAAAAGCTCAAGTCCAAAATGTTTGTACAAAACCTTCTGTGGCTCCGGTAACATGTGATGTGGAACGTCGCCGGCATATTGCACTACAAATGATGCAATGGCATAAGGAGAGGGAGGCATTGAAAGAAGTGCAACTTCCACCGGTTCATAGAAACTAGGTTTCAGTTCTGTATACTTGTTCAACAATTGAACCATCCAGTTGTTAGAAGTAAGTTCATGAAAGCTTTGTAAATTTGTTTCGATTGGTACATCTAGGTAAGAACCATACATCAGAAAAACAATAATGTCCTCAACAGTGTCCTGCGGTGATGTTACCCCTATGTAAACTAGTGTAAATTTGTAAGGAATTGGCACAATCGGATTGTTTGGAAAACGAATTGTAGACACACAACTGTCGTAGTTATAACACGCGGTTCGTAAGTCCAACACTGAAACACTGTCCTTCGGACGCAATTGGATTGAAGCCATGTACTGGTTCTTTGCAAATAAACCCCCCGCAAACTGTATTTCACTATGAATGCGCATACATCTTCCAACAAGGTCCCGGATGAGACCAGTAGGGCAAAACAACGGCCGACAGTAATCCTGTGGAATAAGAACTTATGTTTACTACATTCACTGTGGAAAAAGAATGATATTTACTACAACAACGCCATCGACAAAATATGTATAGAACACGGAAGGAACAGGGTAAGGGTGAAGGCTACATGATAAACATGAACTGTTTGATGGTGTAGTAAATGTTGATTTCAGTCTAATACTTCGCCAAGGTTCAAATACGTCAGCCATCATATATTAAACACCCAAGAGTTTCATGCGAAGAAAGATCAGAAACCAAAGCGGTAAATTAGTCTAACGTTTAACTTATACTGGTCTCGAACATGTTACAGAAGCATCGTCAACCCCTTCGAAAGATCGGAAAAGTAATATATTATGTCGATATCATTTAGCTTATTGTTTTTGCGACGACATATTTAGCTGGTAGATACATTCCAGTATTCGCCTAGTACTAAAAGATTATAATTTGAATAGTTTGTGAGGACGGATAATGTTTAAGAATTCATATAAATACAATGAAGCTACCATAACAGATAGTACTGATGCGTTATCTTTGATATACATGTATTGTTTTACATACCTCTTGGTTTTTATCACAGACTGTAGGTGCTTTCATCATGCCATCTTCTCTTCTATTAGCAACCAGGTACAGATCAGCTGTATCCAGGAAAATCGTCAAAGGATTTTTCACTATCTGGTTACCTAACGAATGATCTACATCAATGTCTTCAGTACCAGAAAATACGACGGATATGTTTGTGATTTCGCTACATGTTAAGCATGAAAGATTTATATACACCTCATTTCTGTCAAGATACTGGTAAAGAGTTGTTCCTCTTTACAATTATCCATAATGGATTGTCTTTCATCTGTAAGACTTTTTGGAGCGTCCAAGTATTTTGCAGCACTACATGTTGAAAGAAACGGTGATAATATGCAAGAATGATCAAATACGTCTGTTTGAAAAGTATTTTCGTCCATGTTTCCTTTTTTCTTAAAACGTACATTACATGAACTAGGTATATCCGGCTCAAGCAGCAGAGTTTCTATTATGTTCGTGTAATCGAAAGCTAAAAAGTTGGAATCGCTGCAATATATTCGAATTCCCCACGATTCTGTTTCCGTGACTCCATGACAAAATGCCCATAAATTGTTGACGTAGTGTATGCCTGTTGTGACGTCCGTGACAGGAAACAGACCTGTTTTCCTTCCGCAATTTTCAGATCTCCATTCTTCTGATGTGTGTTCTGTCAAGAGGGAAAGAGAATGTTGAAGGTGAATAAATGTCATAAAAGGCTGGGATTCCATGCTTATATTGTCAATTGCTCTTTGTGTTGTCCTCAAAACCTGACCATCCGGACCAATGGAATTCCAAAATGCCAAGTAGGAACCTTTGGTCCAAATTGAATCGCAGATACACTGATGGAAATATGCAGGGTTCGGCGTTTTCTTTTGGTTTAGTTGGTAACGATGCACAACTGCTGTTTGCTAAGAAGAACGAACATCTTAAGAAATTCATACATTAGCTTTGCATGTCACTAAATATGCAGGGGGTAGACACTTTTAAATTCAGATTTATGTTTTATAAACTGTGTCAGTTATGTATAAACTTACATGTATTATGTAAATACCCTTATGAAAATGCAAATAATAAATATGTAGAAGTCAAGTGTTTGTTTAAGTGTAGGATTGTAATATAGTTCGGAAAGACCTCGTTGAAATTGTTTCCTAGCCCGGAACGAGCTGACGTTAGATTTGGAAATAAGAGCGGTCTAAATCTCCAAAACATTTAAAATTATCATGTTGATATTTTCATTGTTTGAGCCAATAAAATATTAATTTTATTTCACTGTAGAATCCCTATATCTCTATTTATAACCGGAAAGCAAATGCATATATGACAAAATTTACAAAACTGTAGACTTTACAATATAAAGAAGACTAGCTATTGTTGTCGTTTAAAAATAAGATGTATGTACCTGTCCTGAATTCACATTGAATTCGTTTCCAAACCTCGTCTGGATGAATAATAATTGCTGTATTCTCGTCAATCAATGTCGAACTGGTGCACTGTCCGAAAGGGCTAAATTCAGCAGCCGATGGTGGTTCATCAGTCAGTGGTTTTTCTGAAGTGAATGTAATTTCTACAGAGTGTTCATCAAGGCCATGCACATATTGAAAATGTATGAAAATGTAAAAAAAGTATTTTCTTCAGAACAAACTTGGTGAGTGTTTAGATGCAGATTTTAAATAAGATTCATTGTTATACATTAACGCAAGTCCCATTTCTCTTCACAATTGCATGCTTACTGTTAGCCTCGAACGAAATGTGCTCTTTTAAGTAGAAAAGTTCTTATATACTAGTAAAGGTCTCCTGGCAGTAATGAACACGCCCGTTTTCAAATATCTTGACATATGTGCAAAGGCACGATTTTTTGCCTTCATCATTTTTTTCATTAAGTGGCAATTTTGAGTTTGCTATTCAACAAACTGTATACATTTTGTACAGATGACGTTTAAGATGTTTAATATTGAATAATTATTGAAAAGAGGTTTTCTAATATATATCTACAGTTAGGCGAAAGGACGTGTGAATGACAGGTCCTTTTAAGACAAGTATCATAAATGTCGGAAATCATTCTGCGATATACCTCAAGATAGTTAGTATTAAAATTATAAACGCAATTATGCATATATGTAAAGAGCCCCGCCTTCGTTTTATTACTGAAGTTTTATATAGTGATTCGTGTGACGTAATACGTTAATTAACGTTATATCTAAGATGTAATTAAGATTTAATTAAATGGATATGTGTCTACATACTGTATGTTTAGTAATGTAGGGCATATTTGATTGTCATTTGAATATGTAAGTGGTTGACAGCCGACCTGGTACAAATGTACAAAATGGTCATGTTAATTACAAAAACGTGTGTTCCTTGGGTTGTTAAGCTGTCATATTTATACAACAATGTAGTATATAGCTGGACGATTTTCCATGTGAAAACAGAGAAGGCTGGAGAGGCTAGGAAATAGGCCGGTGGTCCTTTATGGACGAGAGTTAGGTTTTGGGCATGAAATAGACTTTTAGACTGTATGATACTTAGAAAGAACATAGTAAAATAAAGACTTAAACACTGGAACAATTGTTGGTTATTAACTTAAAGAACTATCACGAAAGTCACGTGAACAGTAGCATTACGCTACATTCGTTTCATCAAACACTTAGACAAACCAGTTTCCAAAATAATGATTTGACAGTGCTCCGTCAGACGAACGTATTGTGAAAAGGTTTTTCGAGACACTAAACTCTCAATCGAACTCTCGTAAAGACTGAAGGCGGGGCTCCGTAAGCGGCGTAAACTGCGCTAAGTTACATTTAAAATGGTGAAGAAAAAGTGAAGATATCTTTGTTTAGAATCGAAGCAACGTAGCATTTATGACGCATTTTTTTTACCTGGTATACACACACTGGTTATATTATTCTCCGATATTAACATGATTAACTTTTTTGCACAATTGTAGCGAGGTTAATGATGCGTGCAACGAGTTTTTCGTGTGAACTAACCCGCCCTAAATATGCGTGTGAATACTCATTTGATCGGGTTTAAAACCTGTTTAAATTATTGAGGAATGTTTTATAAAACGTTTATGAATAACCGGTTTAAACATCTGGCCCCAATATCACGAAAATACTTAAGTCAAATCTCAATCTTGACTCATTTTCCCTCATTACAGTATGATATTGTTAAAAATTACTAATGTTTCATTTTTTTAAAAGCACATTTCTATGTGCATTATGTTGATTTACGTCATTGTTAAATATTCCTTCAGCACAAAATGTGCTTGTGTAAAACTCAAAAAAATAAATTGGACTCAAGTACTCTCTATTTTTTCTATAAAATATTGATAATTTTTTTTTCAACATAATGAATAAGACAATGCGATTTTAAAATGTGGTAAAACATTTTCGATTTTAAATCATATGACGCTGTACTTTGATAAAAAAGAGTTGAGACTGAGATTGAGATTCTCGTTCGCACTGTGTTGTGCGAGAGTGTGATCTTGTATTGTTGGGGAAACCGGAGTACCCGGAGAAATCCACTTGTCCGGCTTGGTGTCCACAACCCAAACTCATATGCGCCCAGGCCGGGAATCGAACCCGGGTCGCCTTGGTAAGAAGCTAGTGCGCTAACCGGACAACCGGTGTTCTGTTAATTTTGTGCCTAATTTTGCATTTAAAACCAGATACTATCAGTTTTTGCTTGATTCTTCGGTTTCTTTCATTGCATGATTTTTTTTCAAGAAGCAATCAGTTTAGTATATATTGTAGTTACGGTGTTTTGACTTTCATGAATCCACGATCACTGTATGTTGCTGAACTGATATGTTAAATAATCAAGATCCAGCTGTCAGTACTGAAAACATTGATTGTGCTTTTAGAACACTGAATTTTATTAACATAATTTGACACTGTACATATTGCAAGCATTTTTTCCAGATAAATCTATATGAATTAATAGTAGATAATTGTAGCCTTAATTTGTGCAAATTAGCATTTGTGAATAATTTAATCGCCTCGTGATGGCATTCTGTATAAATAATGTAATATAATCATTTTAATTGTTTCAATTGTTTTCATATATAAACGGTTTTGGAATGGAAATTTGGGCTTGCTCTATTTGCTGGTACACTGATCAAATATGTATGAAAAAGTGCTTAGTAAGCTCAGCTGGCAGTTATTCACTGGGTTCTTATTTGGGTGTGTTCTAACAATATCACTGACTTGATTACATTTTTGTATATGCTATATAGGTGTTAAATTTAGAATATAATGTCAGTTATGTTAATGTTGATTGTAATTGCAATTTATCATTTCTTTTTAGATCACCCTGTGGGTTAAAATATTATTTAATAGTTAGTAGTCATTTGTTTGTAATTACACCTTGATAAGTTTAAACTTCTTTAACATACTGGGTCTTTAAGAAAGTCCCATAGAATGAAAATTTGTTTTTGACTATTTCCATGCTTAATTCAGAATATACTTCATGTCAAAAATGTTATGAGAGGTCATGACATATTGGGCCTTTATCATTTCAAACACCAACTTTTAAAAGTTGAAAACATCGTTTAGATTATTCTGTAATGAAAGCAGTATCTGCCCTTAAAATCTAAACAACACTTTTTTTGTTCATAATAAACATTTTGCAACCTTTGGGGTGGGGGTATTGGGGTGGGGGTTATGGTTTGGAACAAACAAATAAGAATATATTCTGTTTTCTCACTGAGATGTTTTGCAGACAATTTTCCAGAGCTGGTTGGCTACAAATTTCTCATATACAATCAAATAATTCCTTTAATGTTTTTGGTTAGGGAGTTTTATTTGATTATTATTAGTAAGTGAGTAAATGTTTTGCAATGTTTTACCATTATATTAAACTTTTTTACTAAAAATAGATTTTTGCCCATTCAATTACAGTTAAAATTATAATTACCACTGATTATAATATACTTCAGTGCAACATTGTTGGTATGTGATCATTTTTATTTATTTTCTGTTCGTAACATATTCTTCAAATGCGTTTGTGTGCTTGATCTCAAATGCATAGTCGCTTTATTTTAAATTAAAGGGACTGTACACCAGATTGGCACAAAAAAATGTTGTTTTTTTAAGTAACGAATCTCAGGACAATTATCTTCGCTTTGATATCATAATTGTAAAAAAAGTACCAAAATGTTAAAAAAAATAATTGTGTGGGAGACCGGATTCGAACCCGTGTCACCAAAATTGCAGTCCAGCGTCGTATCCACGCTTTGAAGGCTTACTATAATTTGGTGACATAGCTATACACCTACCTCGGTAATATCACGTGATAACACGGACTAACCAGTCATTACGAATAAAATCTACCTGGTAGAGATACCCAGTATTCTTTTTTTAATGAAAAAAAACGAAATATCTGCTTAACTTAAATAAATTGTAAACTATGTGGTACTTCAGTTAGTAAGTTTTATGCATTGTACACATCGATGCCAATTTTATGTCAGTTTTCGACAATTTTCTTTTTATTTTGCCATTTTATCATACGGTGTACAGCCCCTTTAAATAAGAAGAATAACTTCAAACTTCATATAAGATATATGGTGATGCATTATATATACTGTATACACTTTTATTGTAAATGGTTGTATATACTAAATAAGATGCTAACAGTAATAGAACTGTTTGTTATTTAAATAGTTTCATTAACAAAAAACGTTTCTCTTTTACTCCTAGTATGTTTCAATTAGTCATTAAATAAACTTTAAAGAGACTGTACACCTGATTGGCACCAACAATCTATTTTTATTGTAACGAATCTCAGGACAATTATTTAGTAAAATGTTTTATACTTTGATATAGCAATTGTAAAAAAGATATCAAAATGTAAAAAAAAATCGAATCGAAGACCGGGTTCGAACCAGTGTCGCCAAAATTGCAGTCCAGTGTTGTATCCACTGTGCTAAGAAAGCATACCCTAAACGATTTGAATATTTAAGCTATGAACCTAACTTGGTAATATCACGTGATATCACAAGTCAATCACGTATAAGGAATGAATTCTACCTGGTAGACATACCTAGTAATCTTTTTAATGATAAAATACGAAAAAAACTGCGAAAAGTATATTTATTGTAAACTATGTAGTACTTCGGTTTGTAAGTTTGAATGCATTGTACACATCGAAACCATGTTTATGTCAGTTTTCGACATTTTTCTTTTTTCCGCTATTTCATAATTCGAAATACAGCCCCTTTAAAGTTTCCGGCACTAACACTTCAAGCCCGTAGAGGCAGCGCCTTAGTTATATTGCGATTTTGGCCTTGTTTTGATTAACCTATATGTACGTGATAGCATACTCTTAGCAAAATGCATTTCCTACATAAAATCAAATCGTATTTATTTGTCTTGGTACTACAATTGCCGAATTTAAAGAATTTTGTAAACGCCAAGTCAACCGTTTGTTTTCAACCAGCACACGACACAGTAAGACACCGGAATATACCGGAATAATCCGGACTATAGCGGAAGATACCGAAAGAACATTAGAAATTTTAATGAGTGCAAAACTAGTGTCAGAAATGAAATTTAAAGCTGCACTCTCACAGATTGAACGTTTTGACAACTTTTTTTTTTAATTTTTTGTGTTGGAACGAGTCAATATTTGCGAAAATCCATGGAAACGTGAAATATGACTGCTGACAAAAAATTAGATCGCAGATCTTTTATATTTAAGTTCAAAAATTGATGTTTTATGCATTCTTCTTAAACCGTTAGTAACGGTTAGTAACGGTTTAAGCCATAAAACATTAACTTTCGAACGAAAATATGAAAATCTATAATCTGATTTTTTATCAGCAGTCTTATATCATTAGTTTGCAGATATTTATCAAAAAAATGCCCCTTCAAAGACAAAAAAAAGTTGTAAAAGTGGTAAATCTGTGAGAGTGCAGCTTTAAAACCAGATAAGCCTTAATTGATATTTCAAATAGCATTACAATCCAAAATTATGGAATCAAAAAATCAATCGTTCATTAAAATGTCCCAAATGTTCCTTCTGACCATTTTTATTTAGCAGGCCTTATTTATATTCCATCTGGTTCCAGTTGAACTCTAGCTTCTGTATGTTCCCCGTATTATTGCATTTATTGGCAAATGAGTCACTCATATTTACAATACAGATGTTGTTTGACCTTTATTGAAATGATATTGTTTACGCCCCCCTCCCAAAATCCCCACCCCGCCCCATTTCTAAACATAAGGTAACGGATTCTTTGTCCGCCAAAGCATATCCATTTTTTTATGAATGAGAAGTCACGTCATTCAAGCGAAAAAATCAAAGAAAAATTGGCCTTAAGTAAATTAGGTACTTTACAATTTCGGTTGACCATGACGAATGTAGAAAATTCCGATGCGAGTGTTTGTTTCAGCTAAATGTTTTGTTTTTTTTCTTAAAGATGCAAAACATGATTTGTTGCGTGTTTTAAAACGATGTTTCATTAGTTCTGTTTGACCAACTAATATCTCTAGTGCTATGAATGGTATCTTGCTTAACGTTGAGCTTTGTCTCAACTTAATGATCGTATGCAATGTTCTAGTGTTTTAATAGGTAAAATTAGCCGGACTTCAAGATTAAGGTGTGAAAGAAATATTAAGGTTCATTTAACATAAAAGGCCAGAACTTGATGTGGCTAAATTGAGTTTTTCTGAAATGTAAACTTCTGCTTGATTAGTATTTCTACTGCTATATCCAAAGGTACCCACATTGTCCTTGATCAACTGCCCATTCATTTTTATATACGCATGATTCTGTTAATTGTAAAAAACACACATTTATATGGACTGCATGCAAAATATGTTTTATCAACAAAATGTTCAAAAACAGTGTGTAGAAAGTTTTCAATGTTCGTAACTTTTAAATTACATAACTTGATCATGTTGATGCTTATGTTTTAAATTCTCGAACAAAAATATTATATCTATGTACGATTATATGAAACTTGCTCTAGTGCTTAACGTTTTAACGCATTTGTTCATATCTAAGACCGTGTAAGCGAGTTTAAAGACACGGACTTCGACGCCGGAAAATTTCTAACGGTTCAACACTTTATTTCATATTTTGAGACCTTATGGAATTCGTAGACACCGATCTATATGACCGCTTGTGACTGCAATATTATGCATACGAGAAAAACATATATTAAATGACGAATATGAAACAAACATACACATCATAAATACTATAAATACTGTGAATGGCAATTGCTAAATATAGAGCAATCGTGATAAAACAATGAAGTGATGACAATCATTATACATAAACTGTCTCTGCACGTCCGCTTTTCCGTGACGGGGCTTCTGCTTCACCCCCTTGAGGAGCTTCCGGTTTGGTATTGTAGCTGATGTTGCTTCTCAATTTCTGCTTGCTTTTGGTTTGAAGGCACAGATGCTGCTGCATCTCCTAATTTAGCGTCCGGTCTGATATCACGATTTCTGCTTGTCAATATGGAGGTTTCGGTCTGTTAACATGTTTTCTGCTTGCTCGCTGTAATTAGCTCCCGTCTTGTTATCTATCACTAATGCGGCTGCATCTCAATCTAAAGCTTCCGGTCTGATATCATGTCTGCTTCAACCCTGTACGGAACTTCCGGCTTGGAATCGCGGATGATGATGCATCTTACTATAGAGCTTCCAGTCTGAAATCATGATTTCTGCTTGAGCCATGTACGGAACTTCCGGCTTGGTATCAAGGGTGCTGTTGCATTTCAATATGGAACTTCCGGTCTGATATCATAGTTTCTGCATCAACCCTGTACGGAATTTCCGGATTGGAGTCGCGGGTGCTGTTACATCTCAATATGGAACTTCCGGTCTGATATCATAATTTTTGCTTTAACCCTGTACGGAACTTCCGGCTTGGAATCGTGGATGATGATGCATCTTACTATGGAGCTTCCAGTCTGAACTTGATTCATGTACAAAACTTCCGGCTTGATATCATGGATGATGCTGCATCCCAATACGGAGCTTCCGGTCTGATGGTATGTGCTTTGCTTGATCCCTTTTCAGAACTTCCGGCTTGGTATCACGGATTCGATTGTATCTTAATACGGAGCTTCCGGTCAGGAAGTGCGGTATTTGTTTGATAATTATAGGAAGCTTCGGCTCTGGTATCACGGTTAATAATGCAACTCAAAAGGAAGATCAGATCTTGCTTAAAAATTGCAGATACTTTCCGGTCTGGTTGGTTAACGCGAGTTTCAGTAACTCATTTTTTTATTACAAATGTTGTGACCGCTGTGGTCAATTATCGCTACTTCCGGTCTGGTGTCACGAGTTCTGATGAGTCGCAACGCGCAACGTCCAGTTTTGTTTCGGGTATTCTGATGATTTACAGCGGGTTACGCACGGACTTGTGTCGCGGATTTTCTTGAATCACTGCACGCAACGTCCGGTCTGGTGTTGCTGGTGCCGACGGCTCCCTATATATAATCGCCTAAAATAGAATCAATAGTTTTGGTTTAGGACAATTAATTTATAATTACTTGAAAATAGTTCGAATGATGTATTGCAATGGTGAAAATACATTTCACACTTTCTTACAAGAGTAAACAGTCTAAGGCCAATTTATTAATAATTGGTTAACGGATTTTTTAAAAAAAATGTTGGACGGGTGGTACCAAAAAAAAGGAATTCAGACTTGTTAGTTACTAATTTTTTTACAATGCATGTATTTTTCATAGCGTTTGTGGGGAAACCCAAAACAAAAAGATCAAAATATCATTAATTTATAGCAGCAATTACATTGCTTTCATTTATTACCTAAACAAAATAATCTGTTAACCAATGTATTTAAAAAAGGCCTTAGTAATCAACACATTGCATTGTAGTTACATTCATATTTATCGACGTTAACTTTTGCCTACTCCCAACGGTCGGTGTGTAAGGTTTAGGGGTAAAGGTGTTCGCCTCCCACCCAAGGTGTTATAAGTCCCATCGTTTAAACGTTTTTACTAGGTCGACAGTTCTTGGCGACCAATATTTTGACACAGTTTCATTAATAGTGAGTGAACAAAAATCTGTACAATGTCAACAAGAATTAAGTGATCAAGTTATTTGACTCAAAATAAGTAACGTTCTTCTATTTTTCCTGCAGTTGGTCAACATACATTTTCAAGAGATATTTATGCACCTTGAAGCATGTGTGTTTTGAAAATGATAATATGATTGCTAAATCTTATTAGTATATCTTAAAAAGTGTTCAGTTATGACAATCGATAATGATTTGTACACGATAATGTCGACAATGCCGGATCTCTCCTAAGTATTGTACTAAAATGATGAAGTATCATAATACCTTATTACTCCTAAAATGGCCTATATATAATTTACAAAGAATTTGGGCATTGTATTGGTTCAAACATATGACCTTGAGTAATTGAACACTTGACCTTTGCCAAACGTTCGTTTCATTTTTTTTACGTTTCAAGGTTTAAGGATCATACCTCCATATTCCGAAAAATAGCCTTAATACAATTTAAAGTTTGGATATTAGTATCAGTATATGATCAGACAAATAACCTTGATGATGTAACTGGGGGTTATTGAACATCTGACCTCGTGACCTACATTGGTTTACCCTGACATAGCACAAAGTCAACCTTGACCTTTATATGTATGATAGAAAAATACAATATAACCATCACTTGTGTCATCTGGATTGTAAAAAAAGAGTTGTTTAGTGTTAAGTAACGAAACCGTGTTTCTTAACGAAACGTAACCAAATTTCAATTATTGATTTATATTTTAACAGGCTTCATTATAACTTGATTGTTTTTTTTGTGTGTTTTTTTTTTGTTCAACTCGCGACATCATTGATATTTGCAAAGTAACTTGGATTTTCTAGTGACCCGTCTAGACTGGACATGTCACACTAACATGATCAAGAATGGTATTCTGTCTACGTATCGTAGATATTTGGTATAACATGTTCCCCCAGGCACGATTGCAACGTTGTTCATTTCGGGTTTGATCTACTTCTTAACTTGAATATGCATACAAAAGACGAGCATGTTTACAAATAATACCCCAGAGTAGTGGGCTTTCCTTTAGGGATGTGTACCGGTTTACAAATAATACGTCAGAGTTGTGGGCCTTCCTTTAGGGATGTGTACTGGTTTACAAATATTAAGTCAGAGTTGTGGGCCTCCTTTAGGGATGTGTACTGGTTTACAAATATTAAGTCAGAGTTGTGGGCCTCCTTTAGGGATGTGTACTGGTTTACAAATATTAAGTCAGAGTTGTTGGCCTTCCTTTAGGGATGTGGACTTATTTACAAATATTAAACTGGAGTTGTGGGCCTTCCTTTAGGGATGTGTACTGGTTTACAAATATTAAGTCAGAGTTGTGGACCTTCCTTTAGGGATGTGTACTGGTTTACAAATATTAAGCCAGAGTTATGGACCTTCCTTTAGGGATGTGTACTGGTTTACAAATATTAAGCCAGAGTTATGGACCTTTCTTTAGGGATGTGTACTGGTTTACAAATATTAAGCTAGAGTTATGGACCTTTCTTTAGGGATGTATACTGGTTTACAAATATCAAGTCAGAGTTGTGGACCTTCCTTCAGGGATGTGTACTGGTTTACAAATATTAAACCAGAGTTATGGACCTTCCTTTAGGGATGTGTACTGGTTTACAAATATTAAGCCAGAGTTATGGACCTTCCTTTAGGGAGTGTACTGGTTTACAAATATTAAGCATGAGTAATGGGCCTTCCTTTTAGGGATGCGTACTTGTTTACAAATGTTCAAGCTAGAGTTGTGGGCCTTCCTTTAGGGATGTGTACTTGTTTACAAATATTAAGACGGAGTTGCGGCCCTTCCCTTATGATGAGTACATGTTAACAAATATCAAGTCAGAATTGCGGGCCTACCTTTAGGGATGAGTACATGTTAACAAATATTAAGTCAGAATTGCGGGCCTACCTTTAGGGATGAGTACATGTTAACAAATATTAAGTCAAAATTGCGGGCCTACCTTTAGGGATGAGTACATGTTTACAAATATTGAGCAAGAGTTATAAGCCTTCCTTTAGGGATGTGTACATGTTTACAGATATTAAGCTAGAGTTATTTTATTGGCGTTCCTTTTTTGTGTGCCCACCCCCCACCTCCCCCACTCCCAACAATGCTGACAGCTGCAAGACTATGACACTTCACTGTTTATTTCTTAAGAAACTGACAAGGGTAGAGGAACATTATATAAACTACTATTATATTGACTGACAGTCTTTTCAAATTGCCTTTCTAATCTAACGTCAAATGTCTCCATTTCTCTAGAAATCTTTTTAGAAAAGAACATTAAGTGTTTAGAGTACAATAAAACCCCGTTGGCTCGAACTCACATGAACTGGCGAAAATACCTCGAGCCTCGAAAATTCGAGCGAACATTCAGTTCGAGCTAACGAGGGGATCGAGCCAAGCGAATTCGAGCCAACGGGGTTTGACTGTACTTTCTTTAAGAATGAAACGTGAGAGAAAAACTTTTAATCGGCTTGACTCATAATCGAACTTCACTCAAAATGTTATAACGCACGCATAATGTGGCATCGTTAGGGTGATATTAATAAAATATTCGATCTATTTCTAAAACCCCATTTGTCATAAATGACCATATAATGAGTCTTGTACCACTGAATTCACCTCAGAGTAATATTTTCAATGGTTTAATTAGTTTGGTTTTGAAAGTTAAGCAAATTGTTCAAATTGCAATTCCAAAATACAAATTATGAATACTGATTGAACCTGTTCAGACTTTAAATATGATTTTCTCGAAACATGAAAAAAGGACATGAAATAAGGCGACGAAATGTTTACAATAGACTATAACCGACGGACAACGACCGGGAGGATCAAGGAACCTAACCAACAACACGTTATGTTCAATTGCGCTTCATGATACGCCCACGCATTACAGCCATCTCATTTTTCTGCAGATCTTCATCAAATATCCGTTCAAATACATTCAGATGTCAATCGACTGTTGACTTAACTTTTGAAACTGTATTCATCTATGGTCAACTTAATGTTCAAAGCACTTACGTGATGCTGATCAAATCTCTGTGAATTCCGCTGATAGGTTTGTCATAACTCGCGGTCTGAAAGTAGTATATTTCCGGCTTCTCCGTCATGAACAAATAGTCCGCCCCTCTAGAATATGCTAGATAAACCCGCAAACACATCTGTACCCAGATATAGGCATCTGAAATAGAAGAATACAAAACATCGAGTACACATTAATCTTGTATATTTTTTGGATAATTAATACTCTTTACTCAATGTTTTTTGGTAGATCAGTTTAAACATTCCTTGTTTCAAGTACAACCGCCTTGGGTTCGATTCCTGGCTAAGCAATAGTGATAAAATAGGGCAGAAATGACGAAGGGCAAGTTAGAAACCGTAATTATCGTTCACTTTTCACATTCTGAAGAAAATCATAGCATACATTAACATGTTCAATCTCCTTGTCTAAATGAATAAACATTGCTATTGTTGGTTCTTCTTGGTAAAATGTTTCCGCTTCTATCACTTACTGCAACGGTGCCTCAACACAGATTCTGCATTTTATGATGGTATTAGTTATGATATAGTGGTGATTTTGTTGAACGCTTTTAAAATGACAAGGCGGTGGGCGACAAAAACAGTTATAAACTAATGCAGTATTAGCCAAAGTTTGAATAACTGATTCATCGTTTAAGCCTTGTAAAAAGAGCACATTGTCGCTCCTAAATAATCCCTCATTGAAACTTCCTTTAAATAAATGCGAAAACGAGATCCCTACAATACGACACTAAAACAATGGCGATCTACGGAAATGCAGTTGCCAACTAATGCTGTATTAACCAAAGTTGGATTAACTGCCTTTTCGATTGATCTTCATATATCCTACAACGACAACATAGTGATCTAGATCTGATAAGCGCTTGCGGAGGCAGCTCCGCTCATGAAAGTCTCTCTAAGCCGCCTAGGTCCCTGTCGCTACCTGCACATAGAGTTCTGAGGATATCTGTCACAGATTTCTAAAAGGCGTCGAGCGCGTGTCCACCAAGGTTGAGCAAAAAGTCATTCCACTTACAAGATAACCCGAACAAGCGCTATCAAACCTAGACAACCGTACCATCGCTATAGTTATAGCATTTTGCATTTTCACTCATTTATGTTATTTTTTTTTCATTTACTTATTTCATTTAAGTATAAACTTCATCGATACATCATATATCCTCGCATTAGCGTGTGTTTGAGTGAAGCTAAATCGAAAGAACCAACACATGCTTTATGAAATGTCCGCAAAAAAATTTGACAACTTTGACAACCGTGTTAAGTAATAAGCACATTATTCGATAAAGCGAAGCACTAACACACATAGAACATGCAGAAAAACTATACAGCATTGACATAGTTCATAAATTTAAATAAAAATAATTATTTTAAATTATGTAACTTAGCTTGTTTCCTCCATTTCTGCGTCAGCCAAATGTTTTGTTCAAACTACTGATACTTCAAGTATTTTAAAGATGTGTGAAATATAAATTAATACAAGGTAAAGACTGACTAATCCGTTACTGATTGTTTACCCTCAAGTTATACTACACTCCTAAAGCCAAAACCCCTACACTATGTTATGATAAAGTATGAAGAAAAATATGGATTCGCACATCGGTAAAAATCGCTCGTCATTGTTGGTTGTGGTGATAATTGCTTAACAGTGTGCTACATGCTTCCATAAGAGATAGGCCTTTTGTTAGTTTCATACCCGCGGCAATTGGCAACTTTCAATCAAAACCGTTTCTCTCATTGCCACGAATGTCAAACAATGGCTCCAGCTTTTTAAAGAGCTGTATACCAAAAAGACCAAAGCCACTTCCAAACTAGAGACTATTTTATAATGATGGCCACTCTTTGCCTCTAGCTCGGAAGTGTCATTGTTTTTGTTTATGTATGAACAGATCCAGCTAGGGCCACACTAAATGGAATGTCGATCATTCTTTGAAATTTAATAAAAATCATTTTCTGAGTCTAGAAAAACGGTACATACATCAACAAATAGGTAATCAATATGTTTAGATATTAACCCTAAAAATAATGACCTCTTTGGAATAAAACATACGATAGTTTGCTCCAAATAATCAACTTCCTAATATTCTCAACTGGCCATAACTTTGTGTTTGCTTTAGCAATCATAACCCAAGCACCATCACGATATTTATCAGTCTTACTCCCTTCAATAATATAGCCATGTTAGAATCGTGAAAAACAATATCACATACACGAATGATTAATAACTAGGTAAAAAAACTGCAAATGCTACCAACAATGCACAAATGATACGCTGTATTTTAATGTTTTTTTGCCGTATACAATCCGTCGAATATGATATTTAAAAATATCTATATTTTTTTTTTGATTCTTTTTAATATTTGGTTTAGACAACATGCGTTTTGCGGGCTCTAGGATTTTTACTACTAATTAAGAATATTTAGGAGATAAACCGAACATTTCATGAAACCATTTTATGGCATAAAAGGCAGCAGTCACAGGACTCGGTGTTCTAGCGGTTTGAATTAAAAATGCTAAATAAATAGCAACTACAAGACTCTTAGCGGGTAAAGCGTCCCTACTCCCTAACCCATCACACAACGCCCATTTATGAAAACGCGTAATAGCACCATGATATATAGTGTCCGTGGTGAATGCGCCTGACTTGCAAAGCAGGTCCGGGAGCAGGGTCACTTTCTCCGCCAAAATGTCAGGCAGTTCGTTAATTTCTTGTTCATGAACCTAAAAAAATAAATGTCTAAACAAAATCACAATAACAATTATCTTACTCGCATAACATAACTTGTTACAAATAATAAACTTAATATATTTGTCTTCGTGTTATAACACACTCATAAATGATGCTTCTCTGTGTTAATGCAAATTTTAAGTTGTTAATATCATAAATAATCCAGCACGTGCTTCTTTCAATGTTTTCAATAATCGTTGATAGGCAAATCTGCTATATAGCAATACTGAAATGTCACTCTTGCGATACCGCAGTGACAAGTGTAAATATTCAGGCGATACCGGCTCTTGAGAGCATTAGTGCAAATATCAAGAACGCCTCTCAAGGGAAATTATCTACTGTCCAAGACAGATTTACAGATAAAACACAGTTATTTTGCTTTACTAAAAACAATTGTTAACGCCAGCACTCTAAATTTAAATCAGCAATTCCTAACATCCCCTTTTCCATTTTTACATTTTTTACATAATACTGCTTCTCTGTGCGTAAATCAAACCACTCGATAATTTCATCAAAAATCACACCATTTTAACACAAAAATCCCCAAAACAATGACGATTTCCAACACGGACACACTAATATAGTTTTTGGTCCATCATGATCCATTTTCTCAACCACTCTATGAATTACTGAAATTGGCGGCGCAAACAATCCTTACTGACCGCTCCAGTTTTCCGCAAGTACTTCTATACCTGATCAATTCGGATTCCAAAATCTAGAGTAAAATTTCGGTTAATTTTAGTTATAAAATGATGCAAACCAATCAACATGTTATTGACCGTATCTATCAAATATCAGTTGCAAAATGTTACTGAATATTCTCTAGTCATCAAAATCTGATAACCTTGACAAATTATCTAACTTTTTATTTTCAGACTTAGGTATACATTCCATTTCTAGTGAAATCGAGTTTGCCATGAAAATCTGGAAAATACTGAACGCAACATCCTGTAATTCCCTGTTCATGGAACCGTTAACAGCAATTGATCGAAAACATTGATTATCAGTATACCATTTAACCTTTTGGTGCCTTACAATATGTACCAACGACAACAACACTCAGTACACTGCAACTAACTCCCGCCATGTAGACGACTTTACACTTTCTTCATTTGACTAAACTCCTTGCGAAACTCAATTTACAGTACTAACCTAATACCCACCATATCAGGAAATAAGAAAATTGACAGTTTTCGTAACTTAATTAATTGTAATTAATTCCCATAAGAATATACTGCTAATACGTTATTTAGAAATTATTCTGATAAAGTATTTGATTCGGACACGTTTTTATAACGGAACATGATTAAATCATAAGTGCTGAAGTTTAAATTATATGTATATAGATAACAACATACAAAGCAGATACTCACATAATGACTTATTTTCATAATCTGTGATCATAGCTATGGATGGACTTCTGCACGTTTGTAGAAATATAACTGTTGTTTGCCGTAAGCTGGTAAATGTAACCGTGAGTCATCATTAGCTGTTCTTGTTTAACCCTTTGTAAACCTTTTAATCGATTATTTTTATCAAACACTTCTGGCTACATCACAAACTAATTGAAAATTTACAGCGCTTATCATTCATCTATTCTGTGTTGTATTTGTTATGTTATGTTAATAAATAGTGCGTTTTCTTCGTTGTATTTATTGCGCAATTTGGATATTGTGAATACTTATTTGAATGTCACCATGTCAAAAGTCCTAGAAACACTTTCGTTTTCGACCAGTGACTAGGTTTGCCCCTACATGGCAAGATATGTTAATAGACTTGCACATTTAATGTATAAACATATGCAAACAATATTTTTTTTATAAATAATTTAGCTGTTATAATTCTAAGCATGCAAGCGTCATATTATCTTATTCCATCACGTAACTTCTTTTAGATGCTCTTGTTATCAATTCAAGTCTGACTTATTCTGTAATAATACAATTGTATACAGTTACTGCAATGTTAGATCAGTTTCTATTACAAGTATCATTAATTTCTTCAGAGTATTGTTAAAAAAGTTATTGCGTGCCTTCTCCTTTTTATGTATGTGTATGTACCATTGTAAATATTTGTAAATATTGTTTGTCCTCATGGACCGTATGGCTTATTGGATGTAAAATAAATATTATTCCATAATATGTCATGCTGTGATTTCTATAAGTATACTCTAAAGCTTGTTTGAAGAGAATTAATCTGCCTCACTTTGCGAATGAAACAACTTTATGTCGCTTTTATTAGAATATTTAAATCGGGTTCCGCCACGTGGTTATTTAAATTTGTTTATTTTGAACGTGCAAAAAAAACTGAAAAAAAATCTGTTTGAAACTCCTGACTTTTTCCATGTCCTGTACAAATAATACCGGTGCCACTGTAGATGTGAAACAGAGATAGCAGCAGGCATGCAACTGGGGGTTCCCCCAAAGTTCAATTCCGTGTTCAGAAAGAGGCGCATTTCCGGAAGGAGTTTCGCCTCGTCTCCCTACCCTACTGGGGAATCCCAGTCTTCCACACCAGAGAGGCAAACCACTGTCCGGTGCCTCTTTTCCGCAATAAGGAAATCTATTACGTCACCATTTTCGAGGCCGGGGAGGTAAACTTAACAGCCTGGAAGACCGCACTGACCAATCAACATGCCGATAACCATTTCAGACCCAAACCTTATGAACCTCTAACATTCTCCTTTTTGACACCCAGGAGTGCTTTTAATAAATGTATAATGCAACATTTATAAAATTTAAGTTAAAGGCTTTATCGACAATACATTTTCATCTTAACCAATATCACTAGCAACTGAATAAACTACCTTAGTACAGGCGCTTGATTGCTCTAACCTTTTGGTATTTATTAATTATGACTTTAAAACAACAACTGCTATCTCATCGCTCAAAAAGATAATTGAATCCCAATAGCGTACATTTAAAATGTCAGCACTCAAATACCTAGTCATAATTTGTGAAATATTCCCATCGATATCAACTGTCCTACTATACAAGCAACTTTTCTTACAGGGACACGTGCCTTTTTATCAGCTGAAACAATCAACTCTTTGATAGTTGAGTATGCTTTACTCAGTCTACGAACTGATATGGTACCTTGCAATGTATCAAGATCGCAGCCCAGAAATACTAAATTTTAACATGGGTCCATATTCATTTTGTCACGTTTGGAATGAAGCACGATTTTAATAAATTCATATGCACTCGAACAAGCAAGACCATCACCTAGAAACAATGTAACCAGCAGACCTTCTCCGTGCCAATTCTTAATCAAAGGTCGGCATAACTTGCTAAATAAATAACAAGCGGAAAGTAATCCGAATGGCAAAGTAAACAGGATTACCGCCCTTGTCATACCGTGATAACCCTAAATACTTCGTACGAGGCTCGTAAATCTGCACAAAAAAATATGCGCTTGTAAGATCGAACTTGATCATAAAATATCCTTTCTGAATTAAAGCCAATGCAGTTTTGATGTCTTCTTATCTAACATACTGCTTCCATAAATGTTTATTAACCTCACTTTAATCTAATATCAAGCGATTTTAATAGAATCTGAAGTGAGAAGGTCAAAGGATTGACTACATATAAAGGTTTACTAAAAACGAACAAATTAGCCTAGTCTCGCCAGTCTGACTGTCCAAAGCTGAATGACCAATTCACTGACCAATACTACATTTCCTTGTGCTGACATACAGCGCCACCTAGCGTTCGTTACATTTAACTAAGGAAATTATTTTTCTTCTAATTCGTAAACTCAAACTAAGAAAATTATTTTTCTATAAAGACGTAAAATATGGTATATTAACTTCTGTCTGAATATCTCTAGAGATTAAAAACATAATGTGGATGACTTAAGTATATTAAAAGTTTTCCGAATCATGAAATTAACCCTGGCTATGAACACTTTATTAGTTGAAGGCTTTTGTTTATTGGCATTTCATTTCAAATGATGACATAGTCCTGAATGCAATTATCAGACTTAAAAAACGAACAAGTACTCAAATAAACCACTTTATTGAATTGGAATAAATGAACAACAAACTTGAAAAAAATCAATAAAAGATATTATTAATAATTGAAATGTCAACTCAATAGTTATAGACGACGTCTTTAAACATTCAAACCAATGTCTATTGTTTTAAAGTTCACCATCAAAGCAAACACAGTTGATATCTAACACGACGCCAAAGTAATTGTTATGAAGTCCTTTATCAACCCGTTCGAGTTGGAACACTTGCTCTGGTAATACAATGACGTAATTCCCCATCCCTTCAGCGATGACAGGTCTGCGCATGTACACGAGATTGGAGAGTGGTCTGTGCTGAACCGTTCAAGAAGAGCTAGGGATGTCAGGGAAGCCGGAAGTGTGGTTATCTGGAGATCGGTTAGCTGAAGTTCCACCAGGTTGCGATTGTTAGCGAAGGCTTGTGCGGCAATGGTTGTAATTGGATTACCGTTCAGGTACAGTTTGGTCAGTTTTGTTAAGCCTGCTAGGTCATTCGCTCCAATGCTTGTTATTTGGTTCCAAGTAAGATCCAGTTCATCCAAAGATACGAGATTATTAATGCCAGAAGGAACTTTGTTTAATTCATTGCTTTGTAAGTTAAATGTCTTCAGTTGTGTGTTTGTCGGAAGTTTTGACGGCAAAATGTCCACAAAGTATTCATAGTTAGCGGATAAATATTCCAGATCAGGGAATACCAAGAAAACGTCAGGGAAATCCGTTAAAGAGTTACTTGATAGAACAACGCTTTTCACCGAATTTAGCGGGGTTGAGCATGTTGGAAGAAATCCAGAAGATGACCTTGTGTTTACATTGTTTGAACTGAACTGAATTGATTTCAATTGACGAAGGCTGCACATTGCTGTCGGCATGTTATTGATGCCATAAATGTTTAAACTGGTAAGAGTGTTTTCCTGTGTATCAAATGCTGAGCTGGATATATTGTTCTTGTCAAAATCTCCATTAAGTGTAAGGACTTTCAACTTCCTAAGAAGACCCATTTCACTAGGGTAACCAGGTGGAATTAGATGATTTATGTCTATCATGAAGTCCACTAAAGAGGATCCGAGACGTGTCATGGTTAGAGAATCGAGTTTATAAAGAGGATTTCCTGTTAAATCCAACACGCCCAAGTGTGGAATGTGTTGGAACGCGATTGGAAGCGTTCGTAGATTGTTATTTGACAGGCCGAGATACACCAGGATGTTTTCAATTCCAGCAAAGGCATTGTCATCAATGTAATGGATGCTGTTCGCCCCCAAGTATATTGTAATTGCTGAAGCATTGGTAAATTGCAGATTTTGGAATGCATTAGAAGGTAGCTGAAGAAAGTTGTTATTCCATGCATCGATTTCAATGTGAAAATATGAGCGTGTTGTCCTTTTAAAGGCCGGAAACTGTGACAGCTTGAATCCTTGACAGTATATCTTGTCGAAGAAGCAATTACAGGGCGGATTTATTGGACAGTTTGAGTCTGTGTCCATGAGGAAGCCGCTACAGTTGTTTGCTAACAGCAAAAGGAGTATGATGACCTTGGAAAAGAACATAGTATTACTAACATTATAATTATAGATGTAAAATTCGTTATGAAAACATGGCAATGAAATACGCTTACATGTGAAATTGAACTACCCATATTCATTCTGTATGTATGTATACATGCCTTTAATACATTATCTAACTATATACAGTTAATTTATAACAATAGAACTTCTAAAAATAGAGTTTCTACTGGGCATAGTATTCAAAGTATATGCGTACAGTTACAAATGGTTAATGTTTTTATGTTTTATATATGTACTACTTTATTTTAATGTATAGTTAAGACTCCCCTCAAACTTACATGCATGTGCCATTGATAAGCCATTTTTACAGCCTCTGAAACATGCCGACATTATTGATTAGTACCTTTTGCTGATTACAAACCTGCTGTACATGTTGAAGGTAGTCAATATCGACAATGGTAGTATAGATACATAACCAAAGAAGCGCTAACATCCAAAAAGTTGGCGGGACCATCTAATCGACATGTGTACAACAAAATATGTACGATTAGAATCTCGAGTTACGACAAGTGGTGTATATATGAAGAAGTCAAAATAAATACACTAAAAAAAATCAGCTTAGCTCACCAGCAATGCTTTGCTAGTAAGACATTCATAATGAAATAAAAATTTGAACTGTTGAGCCTTAAGTCTAATCTCATACTTGAGTCTGAGTTGAGGTTTGTGCACGTAAATTGGTTTAACCCGCCCCCCCAGTATATTTACATTTTACTGACCGTTGCAAGGCGGTACCTAACAATCCTTGATAAAAATGCCAGTTTTATATAGTATACTGTGACGTTTGTGGAGTATTGTGCTGTTGTTCTATCCTTCTTGTTGTGAATTTGTTTTGTTTTTTGTGTTCTATGTCTTTGGCTTTTACCCTGTGCAATTAAACTGTGTTTGTGTTTAAACTTTGGCTACTGAGCTTGTTTCTGTAGTTTTTCATATAAATATTGTAAACATGGGAATACATTCACAAATGGCTTGAGTCTGTGTTCATCAATATTGCTAGTCATAATATCATTGTATAATTGCTGTTCGAAAGGGTAAAATGGGAAAACATTGTTGCAAATGTTTAAAAAGACATATGATACAATTATTTATCCACCTTTGGTCAAAACTAATTGCATTAAAATTACGTTGGAACATGTTAAAATTCCCTTTACTGAGACTCAAGACGTTAGTCAAGGACTCAAAAATTTGCATCTACAATTATGTCGGAAAAAAACATTATTATACATCTCATACAACGTATTGCTTCGAAATCGAATACACCTTATCATATCTTAGCATTGAAATTATTACTTTCGAAACATATCGCTTTACTAAATATCGTTTTTTTAAAAAGAGATCGTAAGATACGTTAGTTGATAAGAAAGCCCTAGTAAATGTAATCTAGTACATTGACATATTTATTATAGACGTACAGTCACGACTTATCTAATATTAGAAGCATAAACACAATATCGCCGTAAAATAAGATGCATGTTTAACGTTAAACAGCAAATGAAAGAACCAGAAGTATGGGGCGACGCAAACAATAGTTAACGAGCAAGTGCATATACACTATTGAATATGTATACACGCAGAATATGAATAATAAACAATTATCATTGGTCCCCAAATAACTGCATAAACCTGTAAGCATTTATAGGTTGTTGACAGACCTGCCTTTTTTAAATCCGATATAGAACGCTATTTTAAGTATGTGCTGACTTTTACTTGAAAAGAACAATATGGTAAACACAACTTACTTGCAATCCAGACTGCAAGCCAGACAGTGCTGTAGCAAAGACAAAATTTGAGATAACGATACGCCAAATAAGGCCTACGCAGGTCACATTTAATCACGCTCTAATAACACGAAGTCTAATCTCGACTTACATCTCAACACATTTTACCACATAACACCAACGTAATTAAAAATCGTGAAATTTTAATGCTTTTGAAAAGCGCAGCGCATCTATTGAAAGAAATTGTTTGCAATAAACATAGGTCAAGATTTCAAAGTAAACAATATTCAACAGCAAAAAACGTAATTGAAAACAACAATCGTTTTTAACAATTACTTACGTAATTGTTTTGCTCTTCAATAAGTTTCTTTGATTATTTGGCAAACGCTTTTTATCATCACATTTTATTTAGGAAAAAACGATTTAAAATAGAGTATACTCATACAAGAGATTGAAAATCTAAATGCTTGTAAAATGAGTTCATATTGAGGATGAGAAATAACTTGACTATTTTGTAATACTTGGGCATGTTCCTTATTTGAATTGCACGCGATCTTCTTGTGCTTCTTCTTATTTTCAAACCTGTATATTTTAGTTCTTGAATCAGTTTAATTTCAATATTAAATTTTAACGCCAGTCTATCGGCTCTTGAAGACTTTTTATATACCTTTTGGTGGAATGATACTTGTGTCGTTAACGATGTGATACATTGGTAATTAAGATTAAACGCTTTATAGTCAATGATATCAATGATATTTATGGAGGTTTTTGACAATTTTCATTTTTTCTTGCACTTGTACCATCTGGTGTCTAGTCCCTTTAAGACAACAATAATGGCCTTTAATATAACAATAATGGCCTTTAATACAACAATAATGGCCTTTAATATAACAATAATGGCATTTAATACAACAATAATGGCCTTTAATATAACAATAATGGCCTTTAGTATAACAATAATGGCCTTTAAAATAACGATAATGGCCTTTAGTATAACAATAATGGCCTTTAATACAACGATAATGGCCTTTAATACAACAATAATGGCCTTTAATATAACGATAATGGCCTTTAATATAACAATAATGGCCTTTAATGTAACGATAATGGCCTTTAATATAACAATAATGGCCTTTAATATAATGATAATACAACAATAATGGCCTTTAATATAACAATAATGGCCTTTAATATAACAATAATGGCCTTTAATACAACAATAATGGCCTTTAATACAACAATAATGGCCTTTAATACAACAATAATGGCATTTAATATAACGATAATGGCCTTTAATATAACAATAATGGCCTTTAATACAACAATAATGGCATTTAATATAAATGAGATCAAATTCAATTGTTCGAACGAAAAAAAAACTAAATGGATTTCGATTAATATCTACATCTCTTTGAAATTGTCTGTTATATATATAGTTGCTATGATGATAATCTAAGGGCAAATAATTGGCTGACAGCATCACCTGTATGTAATGAAAGGTTGTCTCCCTTGACACGTTACATACGAAAGGAATGCTACATTCATGGTGAATAGATAATGTAGTTTAAATCATTAGTACAAATCTTGTTGTCACATGTGATTTGGTCTTCCTAATAGTATGTTCTTTACTACTCACAAATCAGCGGGTCCAACATAATTTATTTTTCGAAAATTTAAGTGAGGGATAAGTAAGTGAAAGTTTTTTTTGTGTTTTGGAGGATATTTGGACCTGGTTAGTAAGTTTATATCACTTTTATCGCAATACAAATTCGCCTAACCGGAGGCCATACGTGTAAGCTTCTCTCGGATTTTTTTTACCTATGTTTCTAGAGGCCTTAACAAAAAAGTTATTGAAAAAATAAACTAAACGATTGCTGGTTTGCAAAGTGAAAATATAAAATTGCGTGATTTGAAACTGTGTTTTAGTCAAAGTGTACTATTCATGTACCTATATAAGCTATTTTTTTATTGATTTTTTGCATCTTTTATTTTCTTTTCGCCGGTTTGTACACTTAAAATGGGCGCTATACGGCCATTTTTTGTATGTGAAAATACCTTATAAATCTGACGTGGATGTTGTGTGCCGTTTTTGTTCGAAGCAGAATCAGAATAAACGTGCGTAAATAAAGTGTTAAGTGTTTTAAAGACACGAGCGGTAAGACATGTTAATATTTATAACAAAAGGCAATGTGTTACCCAATAAGAACGCACTTCGTATTTGTGCTCATTAAATTATTAATCTCGTTTTATCCAGTTCTATTAGGAACTCTTGATGTAGCTCGAACGTCTCGCAATTCGGCAAATAATACGCAAACATTATCAATATCATTCTGATATCATTTTACCTCGATACTCACGAGGTTCTCAGCCGGCTAAGTAAGCACAGCTTGTAAAACGCTGGTCTATCAATTCTAATGCACAGGGTTCGAATCCATGGCCAGCCAGCTACAGTTTTGTATTAGTTTCTTGTAAAGCGAAACTGAGTAATGTACTAGTTGAGACGCACAGCATGCCATCTATAGTCTGACAAAACTTGTAAATGACTTTAATTCTTGGATTGGTCGCTAAAATTATTGTCACAATTAAGTAAGTGTGTTTACCAGGTGATAAATTACGTCATACACGCTACGTTAAGGGCAACATTTTTCTTAAAATAAAGACTTAAATCAAAGTAAACTTTTCTTTTACTTCAACATTTTAAATAAATCAAAGGGCAGTCTATGCCGCTTAGAGAGCCCCGCCTTCGTTTTATTACCGAAATTTGATAAGGTGATTAGTTTCATCAAACACTTCGACAAACCTGTCTCCCAAATTATGTTTTTACAGTTCTCCGTCAGACGGCCGTATTGTGAAAAGGTTTGTCGAAGTGTTTAAAGAAAATAAACTCTCAATCAAACTCTGGGAAATGACCGAAGGTGGGCTCCGTACGCGGTGTAGACTGCGCTATGTTTTGTTTAAAATGGTGAAGAAATAGTGAAGTTATCTTTGTTTAAAGTCTTCTACACAGATTTACCGTTTTGACAACCTTTTTTGTTGTCTTGGAACGAGCCAATTTATGCGAAGATGTATGGAAACTAGTATCATAAGACTGCTGACAAAAAATCAGATCGCCGATTTTTATATTTAAGTTCAAAAATTGATGTCTTATGCATTTTCCTTTAACCGTTAGTAACGCATTTAGCCATAAAACATTAATTTTCGAACTGAAAAATGAAAATCTGCGATCTGATCTTTTGTCAGCAGTCTTATATCACTTGTTTGCAGATATATACGCAGATATTGGTTCATTCCATGGCAAAACATAAAAAAGTCAATCTATGAGAGTGTAGCTTTAAATAAAATACTTATGATCTCGGTCGTGATTATACTTATTTAGAAATCAAACTTGTAGGAGGGAACATCGGATTGTAAAGTTTCAAGTTTGTCAGATCAAAACCCATGTTCTTGACAAAATAAGCATGGGAACATATCAATATAATATGACGCATTTAGGCACTGGAAACATTTATGGAGCGTTGTATGTAGCGTTATGTTATTAACAAAACATATTGAAGCAGATATTCGTTTTTAGATATCATTTATATGTGTGTTTGTTTTTATGTTTGTTGACAGTGAGTCGTTGGAGTTTTTGATCTGATAAATACAAGCATTGTTTAAAGTCCGGGTTCTTTTTTAACACTGCAAAATTTGTTTTAAAAATCCATTTACCAATTAATCAACCACAAAATAGCCTAATGCTGACATAATAATTGTATATTTATTGTTTGCCATCGGAAAATTTTACTCGTGGATCTATGACCCAGATAGTTCCACTCTGTTTAAGCAATTCTATTTCACAGTTGAATAACACTCTTACAGAACACTTTTATATTGCGGTCAATGCTTAGATTAAAGTTTGTCTTTTGCAGTCGGAAAATAGCTCATGTCCATTATGTTTCTTCTTATTGTGCAGGTAATTTTCATTATAATGATTCATTATTACCCTTACGCACGTTTTTGATATAATTTGAATTTTGTGATACAGACGAAAAACCGCCGTCATGTTTTGCAATACTCTTTGAAAATTGACTTAAAAGAGATTCGAGCTAAGAAAGTTAGTATGCAGAATATTGTACCATACCGATCGGCCATCGGATACTTATGGGACAAGTAAATAGGGACTATATAATTGTTCTTATTATAATCGCATTTATCAAATTGATCTTTTTCATTATTTAAGCGAGTTCATCAAAGGACGCTTGCTTGAATTCATCTCTCCGACAGTCTTTCAACGCTTTGATTTTTTACGAAAGAAAAACGCTTGACCGCTAGAGCTACATTTTTATAAGCGCACAGCCAGTAGGGTGTCTCTCAATCATCCTGCGGTAAAGTCAAAACAATTAGCAGAGAGCAACAATATTCCAACTTTTCTAGACTCAAATGGGAGCTCAAATTTTCAGAAATAAAAACTTGTATATCAAAGAGAAAAATATATATGACAAATAGTTTATACGTATCCTCAGTAACTCTACTGTTAACTGTGATACACCTCTGCAGATATTGCACGTTTCAAAGAACCGTTATCGGCTAACCACTGTCGTGTTGTCGCCTCCCTCGTCCCCCCACCCTCCCCCACGCCTGAAAACGTACTGTCCATGATGCCTCAGGCGATAAACATGTTTTTGATAACACAACGACATATGTTTAAATCAGATTTATTGTTAGAAATTTGCCAATAAAATCCTGCACAATATCATTTTTTTTAATTTTAAAATATGTGTTCTAAGTAAAAACATAATGCACTGTAATGAATGTTCTATTTATTTCTCAAGCGAGTGCGTTGTCCTTTATCCTGCTCATAACTGTGTTTTTCAAAATTTTCTTCAATGATTCAATTGCTTACAATACTGTATCGTCGGATACCCCCGATACATATTGTGGGCAATTTCGCTAGGACAATCTCGTTATCATGAATAATTAATGAGGCAGATACATTGGTTCCGCAACGTACCAGATGCTTTACGGTTGAAAACCCATTCTCCGCCTTATCAGTACAATACTATTCTGTAGTAATCAAGACCACACGGCTACGGAGGCTACCGACGCTGTACAGATATTGAACAATAATTGAGTGTAACGTGCGAATTCATTGGAAGAAGAGTTGTCTTCCCTGCCTCATGCATATTCATTAAAACGAGATTTTGTCAGTCAATTTCCCCCCGGTATGTATGAAGTGTAACCATGGTTGCCGACGATGACAATACTGTCATAATCGTTTTTGTTAAAATAATGATTTACCATACAAATAAAACTGTTCCTAAAGTAACATTGACCTATATGCATCAATTGAATGAGAGGTTTTAAGCCGAGGTGAATAAATGTCTTATTTTCTGTAGAAGTAAAACTTTCCCCTGGATCGTCCATAGCCGCGTCCGCCAAACCGACCTCGTTTCGACATCAATGAGTCATCCATACCATCTACTGTAAACAAGGAAAACATCAAGGTCAGTGCAGTAACGTCTCCGTTTTATTTAAACATCAAGGAGTTATCCTAAAATAAGCATTATGAGCATTTCGGGTATATGAGGGAACAAAATAGATAAACAAACATCTCTATTAACAAATTATTTACGAAGTATGAACGGATAGCGCCACCACAAAGCAAAACAGAAGTATTTCCGAACTCTTTTTTATTATATATCCTAAATGATGGAATAAAATATAAAATGATTAACATTTCAAAACATTGCAGGTAACGTAGGGCAGATATTTCACCGATTCAGAGTTGAACATCACACATTAAGTACGGCCAAGCCGCTTGAACAATTATATCAAGCCTATATTTAAGGCACGCAATATAGTATGTATGCCAAAACATTTGTTTTTAATTGTAATGCATGTTCATGTTAAACTCATTTGTTTATATTGAAAACAACTTAATACATATGACTTAGGTACAGATAAAAACATTATAAACCTTTATGTTGTGTTTTGATAATAGCTACGTGGCCTAATAGTCCCCAGTGAAAAACGTGAGAAAAAGTTATAATTTATTTTTTTATCTGTAACTTAATCATGTGCATATGCATACGTCCTGTTGCCTGGCAGCGCAGGTGCCTCGGTCGATTTTTGTTTCTCCGGACAAAAACACATGTCATATATTATTAATGTGCATGTCTTGAGTTGAAACTAAACTTAGACGGATTTGGTACAGTCGAACGCCGTTGCCTCGAACTCGCTTGGCTCAAATTCTTCGTTTACTCGAACGGGATGCAAAGGTCCGAGATATATCTATCTACTGAAGATAAGCATTCCCGCTTGGCTCGAATTTTCCGAGGCTCGAGGTATTTTCGCCGGTCCCTTGGTTCGAGCCAACGGGGTTCGACTGTATGTCTAAATGTATAATAAATGATAAGGTGGGATCAGAATACTTACAATTGCAGATCAGACTACTTATATCACGTGTCCGGGACATGATGTCAGACCAAAAGTTGGTAGAAGTAGTTTCCTCGAGAGCTTGTCTAGGACATTTGCACTGAACCTAAAAAGACATATTCGATGTAAGGTAAAATTTATTTTAATTAAGCCACACGTTATGTAAGCTCTAATAAATTTTCTGTGTAAAGGGTCATCATCTTAACTTAATGAACATTGCATGTGCCAAATAATAGTTAGATGATATGAAGTAAATTCTTAATGAATAAGAATGGGCGGAATGAGGGTAGCGAAATAGCCCTTCTTTATTATTAAGAAATTATTTCAGGTCATCTAACTGACTAATAATACAACCTCGTTGGCTTATACATTGAAAACACATATCTGACGCATAGAGTGTTAATCGGATGAGTGGCAGTTGGCGGACTTTCTTAAAACCCGCGAAAGGTGAAATTCTTACTGATTGTGTCTAGTTCTTAAAGATTGTATTTCTGCAGTTTCAGTGGCTTTAAAGGTAGTATTCCAAACATAGTTACAACGCGGTCACCTTTGTGAATGTCTGTCCGGCCATGGTTTCCGCCACCTCGGCTACTTCTCCGCTAGCACACTCCGGAATCTCCACTGCAGGCTGACACAACCCGTACCTGTGGATGTTGGAACGTTTGTGAAACATCTTGGACGGACTTAGAAATTACTTAGTAAATAACTTAAATACGTGAAAAAATATTCAAAATACAAGGCAATTGGGTAAATAGTTTCATTGAAAGTAAAATAGAATAGATGCTCAGCCATTTTGCCATCTTCTCACTTTCGCAGTCCGGAATAACATACACAGACTGTTTCTGCATTCTCAGGATATTCGGTTTTTATATTTGGATTTAATTTCATTCAGAAAAGATCATTATATTATAAAGATTTATCATACACTATTATAGAGACTGAATGTTGGCCCTGGGCTCGACCTTGATTGCTCAATTATATAATCGTTATTGGAATACTAAAATGAAATTAAATAATACAAAGAATTGAAAATAAAAAAAACAGGCCTTGGTAATGGTAGAGCATTGGCAAATGAGTCGATGCGTCCTGACTTCTGAACTTATTCAATAATAAAGGTCCCTCCCATGATAGATGAACATTTATTAGTATGCCCTAAGCCTGAAAAAGATAATTGAAAAAGAAAGCAATTCCGTTATTTTATTTCCGTTTTAAACATTTGCCTGCGCTCTAAATTCAATATATTGAGATTGCTTTTGTAAACTTTGGACCTTTTCCCATGGCCTCTGGAAACAACAGACGTGACACTCTAGTTACATGAACGTTCTTATGTAACTGCTTGTAGTTATTAAAGCATAGCTGTCAAGGGTCAAATGCTCCTAAGAGTGAGAAAAAAATTCTAAGGTGTTTTGGTATGCATGACCCCCCCTCCCCCCCCCCCGGAAAAAAATGATTACTATATCGTCTGTGTTGGGTTCTGGGGTGTTATCTACAACATTTTCAATCCTTTTTTTACCATAAGTTTTATTAAATTTGAATGAGATAACGGGATATGTCTGGGCCCATATAGCATCATGTTTGCTTTCATATACGCTGCACCACCATATTTCTTCGAGTTTTGACGCTTTTTTGGAGGCTAGCTATTAGTACTAGCAGACGACTTGATGTTTACATAGACACTTAAAGTAACGAATGTTATGTGTAAGTCTATTGTATACTAATACCGGTTTCGTTGGCTAACCTTAGGTCACACACAACTTATACACGAACCAATGTTTTAATCGATTTATCCATACAACAATATCATTTATTTTCTTGAATTTTGTTATAATTGAAAAGCGTGAGAAATGAAATAGTCAGCGTGAGACAGTGATTTCATTGCCTAAGTCGTGAGACTTACGACGAAACCGTGAGACTTGACAGGTATGTTTAATTAAGGATTGGTCGTATTTTTCCTTGCGTTTATGTTGTAAAAACAAAGTAGGGTATTCGATCAAAGTACAAGAAGCGCGCTAGCTGACATATTTACAAAAAATGTTCCAACTGACTAAAATCATAATGGATTGACGAATTGTCAACGCAAAATCAGACACTGAGATAGTAAGTTTCGTAAAAGTGACAGTGGGTGGTTCTTTAAACATCTGCATAAGTTGAAATGTTTGTAAGAATCAACGGTAAGCGTGTATCTGGCTAGTAGCATCTTCTTAAAGTATCATCTGTTAGAATGAACGTACGATGCAATTTTTCTTTGCGTATACCAAACATACAACATGTTAGAATCAACGGTAATCGAATCATGGCGACCGACGTTTAACATTCCTACACTTTGTTAAACGCAACGGTACGTGTTTGCCGTGGCTACTTGCGTTTACATTTCCTACCATTTGTTAGGGTCGACTTCCAGTGTTTGAGGCCCAGGTTTGACGGCGCACATGGCGCCTGAAGGACATTTGCAGTTCAGGTAGGATACGAAGGCGGGTTCGATGGAGTGAGAGGGAAGTCCGTATATCTTGGAACATACTGCGTTCATAGGACATAGCTGGAGTGGATACTCCTGAAGAGAAAAAATAAACATATGGCATTGGAGTCATCTCATCAACCAGTGGATCATACAATCGATTTTTCGATCATTTATAATATGTGGCGTTGGGGTAGTTTTACCAAAACAGCGAGTCGTACGATCGTCTTTAGATACATTCATAACATTTTGCGTAAGATCGGTTGTATCATCCGGCGGATCGTACGATCGTTTTTTCGATACATTTATAATATGTGGCGTTGGGGTAGTTTTACCAAAACAGCGAGTCGTACGATCGTTTTTTGATACATTTATAACATTTTGCGTAAGATTTGTTGTATCATCCAGCGGATCGTACGATCGCTTTTTCGATACATTTATATTATGTGACGTTGGGGTAGTTTTACCAAAACAGCGAGTCGTACGATCGTTTTTCGATACATTTATAACATTTTGCGTAGGATTTGTTGTATCATCCAGCGGATCGTACGATCGTTTTTAGATACATTTATAATATGTGGCGTTGGGGTAGTTTTACCAAAACAGCGAGTCGTACCATCGTTTTTCGATACATTTATAACATTTTGCGTAAGATTTGTTGTATCATCCAGCGGATCGTACGATCGTTTTTAGATACATTTATAATATGTGGCGTTGGGTTTATTTTATCATCCATTGGATGGTAGGATCGCACTTACGATACATGTACAATAGGTGGCGTCGTGGTGATTTCTTCAACCAACGAATCGTTCGATCGCGTTTTCAATACATTTTATCATATGTGTCGTCGGGTTGATTAAATCAACAAGCTGATCGAACGATCGCCTTTTCGATAGATTTAAAATATGTGTCATTGAGGGTGATCTCGTCATACAGGTAATCGTAAGATCGCTTTTTCGTTACATTTATAATATGTGGCGTTTGGGTAATTTACCAAACAGCGAGTCTTACGGTTGTTTAGATACATTTATAACATGTTGCGTAAGTGTTACGATATCAACCAGCTGATCGTTCGATCGCTTTTTTTCGATACATTTATTATATGTGGCGTTTTCATCATCCGGCGGATCGTACGACTGTTTTTGAGATACATTTATAAAATGTGGCGTTTGGGTGATTTCATCAACCAGCGGATCGTACGACCGCCTTTTCGATACATTTATAATATAAAGCGTTGTGCGATTATATCGACCAGCGGATCGTACGATCGCTTTTTCGATACATTTATATTATGTGGTGTTGGGTTGATTTTTTTTCAACCAGCTTTTTGTGCGATCGTTGTTTCGATACATTTATAATATGTGGCCTTGGGGGATTGCATCAAATAGCGGATCGTACGATCGCGTTTATTATACATTTAATCTTGGTTGCTATGATATATAATTTGAAACAAATCGTGTGATAGGAAGAAATTAAGCATGTTCTTGTGTGTTGTTTTTTTAATTTGCAAGATGAAATCTAAATTGAAATATGCTGGCACTCCCTTTGTTTTAATCATGTTTAAGATCGCACGATGTTTGTCGTATGTAACATGCCAATGTTTTGAACATATCAAACAGCTGAATTAAAACTCAGACACTAGAGCATTCAATCACGAACACGCTCAATTTAATGTTTCATTGTTTTAAAATTTAAGCGTCCCTCTCAGGTCAAAATCAAACTTTTTCGCGCAAAGGGCTGAAATTTAATTTCAATAATATGACGTTACGGTCTCATACAATTTGGCAGACTTTTCTGAAAAGCTACAATTAACCGTCATTTTATTTCATTTTTAGAACTGTAATAATAAGAAAAAAATGTTTACTTCAGCGTTAGATCGCAATGCGAATCCCCTCATGAACATTAAAACTTAATATTTCACTCGGAGCTGCGCCACTATTTTGTCATACTACAGTTTTTTGTGTTCACTCGATTTAATGAAGCTCGATCTAACACTTAAACAAACAATACTCCTTTATATTTTGGTAATGGCACAGCGATCCATAGTTAAAAGTCCTAGTGAAACACTGACCTATTTGAAACTGAACAATGACATTCATTTAAATCTGAGCGCAACTTAAATTTCAAATTACTTTTAAAACTAATGCTACGTTTACACTATGTTCCCGGTGGCCACGGCAGCCCCGTTTTAGACAACCGTGGAGAAAACGGGATAAACGTGAAACATCGGGGGGGAACGGGATATGCAATCGTGACAGACCGTTATTGCCGTGCATGCCGGGCTAGAATTTTAAACTGTCAAAAAATTTGCCACGGCAGCCACGGTGTGGATGAGAAACGTAATAGGTCGTAGTAACACGGGGTAAACGCAATGACAAGTGAAAGTACGTGACAGTACGTATTAGGCCGTTACACAACTTATAAATCGTCCGTAGGGGGCGGGAATAATATGTAATCCCCGGCATCTGAAGTTCCTTTCTAGTTTTGTCACGTTGTGCTTCGTTTTGTCAAGGTTTTCACGGCAAGCTAGGGTGGACGATAGCCGTTTCGTTACGTTTCATTTGCGGTGAAAACACAAAATCTTCTTCATCTTGGGAATTCATGTTTACTTGTCGAAGTATTCTGATACAATGATTGCTGTTGCCTGGGGGATTTTCTTTATACCGTGGACACAAACGTAATCCAAAGCTCTGCGGTGTTCGCGTTCGATGCATAGGAGGCCTTGACAAAACGTGGAAAACGAATCAGACCTGGATGAAGACGTGAACAACCTGAGGGATCCTATCAGAACGTATCGGACCGGGATGCAACGTACATGCATCCCTGGTAGACCGCGCCCGGACCTTAGTGCGCCTTGGACGAACCACTTTTTCGCCCCTACGGCTTGTCACGGTTACCTTGATAAAACGTGAGGAAACTTAGCACAACCTAACAAAACTTGTTTATGGAGACAAAAATGGCCGAAATCCCACGGCGCAATACGTTTCGGGCAAACGGGGCTGCCGTGGCCACCGGGAACATAGTGTAAACGTAGCATAACTAACTAAAATGATACTGTTTTTTACTTTCAAATAAATCTTAAATCCTTTAATAGAAACATTCCTCACGATCAGTTGAAATTTCTTGCGTGATATAGATTTCCCCAAGAGTAAAGGTGTCTAGATTTTAATGACTTTAATCTTTATTCGGTATGATAAAGGAGTTTTACACGCTATCGTTAAACCCTCCCTTGGGTGATATATTTCTGAAGGAAGGTGTCATATTACTCAATTACATTAATGAGACTGTTGGACGAAACATAAATACATCACAGTTCACAGAAAAAAATGTGTATCAGGGTTATCTGAGACTGTACGCTTGAATTATGTTTGTTTTGAATGATATTTCAGAATCTTGTCCGATCAGAATATTGACCAGTTTCTTATAATTGTGTTGAGGATGACAGCATTCGGTAGAGTAATTATTAATTGCCTTTTTAGCCAGATCGATACTATCAATGAAATTTATTGCTAGACATTCATCATTTTATTATAATCGCATGAATTATGTTTGTTTTAAATGGAATTTCAGAATCTTGTCCGATCAGAATATTGACCAGTTTCTTATAATTGAGTTGAGGATGACAGCATTCGGTAGAGTAATTATTAATTGCCCATTTAGCCAGATCGATACTATCAATGAAATATGTTGCTAAACATTTAACATTTTATTTTAATCGCAAGAATTATTTATGTTTAGAATGGAATTGCAGAATCTTATCCGATCGGAATATTGACCAGTTTCTTAAAATTGTGTTGAGGCTGACAGCATTCGGTAGAGTAATTATTAATTGCCCTTTTAGCCAGATCGATACTATCAATGAAATTTATTGAACAGAACAGAACAGAACAGAAAATTTATTTTGACTTAAGCATATAAACAGCTCATCGTCACATTACACAACATACACAATACGCCTAAACATGCAAATAAATAGATGAATAAATGCATGAATCATTATTCAATTTCTATATATAGTTATAGAGACAAAAACAACAACAAAAAACAACAACAACAGCTTTCATCGCGCCTATAGATACCTGTGAGAGTGTTCACTCTCTACTCTCCATAGAGGAACGTTTAGGCAAATGTTAGGCAAAGGTACTTAAAAAGAATACAGTGGTTTGATCACGGTGCTAAATAGTTATAAGTGCAAAGATAACAGTACAAATACAACTAATCTTAAGACATATACAAAACACATGGAATAACATCCAGTACAAGGATATAAATATTTCTAGAAAAAGCATATATGTATTCAAACATAATCATTTCTTTCTTTGAAAGCTTTTAAACAATACATAGCTAGTTTAACTAGAAGAGATTTATCATCTGTTTGCAGTAGAGTAATAAATTTTTCCATACTAGGATGTCTTGAATAGTAATTTGGCAAATACCTTCTACGAATATCAGCATATAGTGGACATCTTAAAACGAAATGGTACTCGTCTTCTATATCGTTAAGGTTGCAATAGGTACATTTTCTATCATGTCTTGCAATACCATTATGTCGGCCCATTTCAATAGTTAACCTATGGGAAGATAGCCGTAATTGTGCAAGCACTTCTCTGTATTTGATATTGTCTAATAAAGAAATATAATAAGAAACTTGGTAATTACATTTAAATTCTTTATATATATTTAATGAACTACAGCCATCCATACCCACTCTCCATTCTGAAATATAATTATCTCGTAATCTATTTCTAAGCAGAGGTACAAATGCAGACATATTCACTGATTCGGGGAATAACCAGACTTCATTAAAACCTGAGCGTTGTAATACATCTCGAACATTCGAGGCCCAATTTATGACAACAGGATTTAGTTCTACTTCACTCACTTCCTTTAAAATGATAGTTCTTAAAATACAATTCTTAGATTTGCATGTAAACAATTTAACAAAGTATTTAATGCATCGCATGTATATTTCAATATACAATGGGAACCGGCCCAGCTCGCTATATAGCGAAAGAGTATTTGTCGACCTTTTCACTTTGAGGATCCATTTACAAAACCTTTTTTTGCACTCTTTCCAAACATTCATGCTTACCAAATCCCCATACTTCAGATCCATAATTAAGTATAGACATAACATATGCATCAAACAGATTAAAAAGAATATGGACAGGGGCGAGTGTATCTTTTATAACCGCAAATAAACTATTCATAGACCTTATAGCTTTGCCAGCTAAAGTTTTAGCTGTTTGAGCAAATGAGCCACCAGATGAAAAAACAACACCAAGATAATTGAAGGAATTAACGATTTCTACAACAACACCTTTATATTTCAATTCAACATTTTGTGACAATCTACCGCCTTTTCTAAATACAACAATTTTAGTTTTTCAACATTTACAGTGAGATTCCAGCGATCACAGTATGTTTGTAAGTTATCTAATGACGTCTGACGGCCTTCTTTCGACTCTGACATTAACACAGCATCGTCTTCAAACAACAACAGAACGATATTCATTTCAGAGAGATCCCGGCAAAAGTTCCTTGTTGCATATGTAACTCTATATCATTTAAAAACAGAGAGAAACAAATCGGGAAGTTATTTCCCCTTGAAATAATCCGACATTACTATCACAGAAATAAGACAATGTCCCAACATGTTTAATACAAAGCTTCACTTCCTCGTACATTGAGCGTAAGAGGGCCAGTAATTTACCATCGACGCCTGATTCAATTAGTTTATACCATAGCCTGCTCCTACTTATACTGTCATACGCCTTTTTAAAGTCCACAAAACAACAATACAACTTCTTTTTAGAGTTTAACTGTCTTTGGATCAATGATTGTAATATAAATATGGGATCTACTGAACTACAATTGTTCTTAAAACCAAATTGTGCATCCGTGAGAACATCGTACTCCATCGCCCATTTCTTAAGCCTCTCATTTAATATACCGGTGAGCAACTTTGCAAAGCAACTGATCAGTGTAATTCCCCTGTAATTGTTAGGGTCCGAAATATCTCCTTTCTTATATATGGGAATAATAGCCCCGTTAGCCCATGACTGTGGAAACGTCCCCTTATAAAGGATAGTGTTGAAAAACAAATGCAATGGCTTTGAGCAAAACCGGAACACTGGTTTTAAAATATTCGTATAAAACATTATCTATGGAACATGCCTTATTATTACCAAGTTTACTAATTGCCTTTATAATTTCTTCTTCACTGATTAATCTATCAAGACAATCAAACGTAGGTGAACTACCATTATTGTTCCTATCAAAATCTGCTAAAAACTCAGAGCTGAAATCATCATCATGGCCCTGAGCACCAGACATCAACCCTTCGAAGTATACCTTAAAATCTTCATTTGGAATATCGTCACCCTTTTGACATGTAGCCTTTACCCTAAAAAATCTTCCAAAACTCCCTAGGTGATTTTCTACGCATGTCATTCATTTTTTACTACGCTCGGCGTGAGCGTATAATTTGGACTTTCTACACTGGTATTTATAATCTTTTTTGGCCTGTAAAACTCTCTCTCTCTCTCCCTTCGTTACCTGATGCCTTAATAAAATTTGTATTCTTTATATACTAATAACTTTTGTTTGCAACTCTCATTATACCAATCTTTTTTATTCTTATCACCATCAATGAAATAAGTACGGGCGGGCCTCTTTGACCTCTTAGAAAAATATTTATCACCCTTACTGCAAATATAATTTGTAAAAATAGACGTCAATGTATCAATATTGCAGGTCCCATTGATTTCTACGTTTAAATCCCGCTCGAGGCAATGTATATCAGTTGACAAATCATCAACAAGAACATTCTGGAAATTTGGATCTCATTTATAATAGGTATTTCTATATTTCGTCTTTGTGTGTATTAAAGTATTAATTTTCACTGCGAACTTCACGGGTGCATGATTTGAGAATACATTAAAATCGCCAACCTCAAAACTCGACAATGAATCAAAATTATCCAATGATGTAAGTAAATAATCCACTAATCTCTGACCGTTAAGTGTCATGCACGTGAACTTGCCGGGGTCATTGAACAGACGACCATTCACAATACGTATATTTGTAGCCTTACACAAATCAAGCAAAACGATTGGAGGTAAAATCACGTGATTGCCGAGGCGTGGGAAAATCTATCTCATCTACGTCATCGCTGTCAAGGCTACGATCAAACTCAATGTAATCCCTTTTATGACCTACTCTACTATTTGTATCACCTCTAATAAAAAGTTTACCAAATTGACTGAAATATGTAATATCTTGCTCTAACTGCATAAATATATCAATATCATAAATGGCATGTACCGGGCTTGCTTCCGGGCTTATATAAGTAGCACAAATGTAAATATTTGACTTGAGATTAAAAAACAACTTATCGAACTTTAGCCATACTATGCAATCAATAGTATTTCTAACAACAGATACCCCCTTTCTTATATTATATTTGATATAAATGATGAAACAACCACTCGGACGTTTTGCCCTGCGGTTTTAAAATCTCCTAAATAAATGAATTGGTTTACTATAATTTCTTAATTCAATATTTGATCTAGAATTTGTCCATGTTTCGCTTAAGCATATAACATCATACTTAGAAATAAAATCAACAAACTCTGGTGATGATCGTTTTTCAGCACTTAGACCTTCAATCTTCCATGACAAGAATTTGAGAACACTCTCACTGTCTCCCTAGTCACTCTCCTTATATAGTTGTTTGTCTATGAAGAGCTTGTCCACTCGAATGAACGCATCTTTGCCTTTATTCCGGGCATCAATCATGATCGGGATGAGCTTCCGGCGTTTCTCCATTACCTCCCGGGGATACTGTTCGGAGATCCCAAAGTTCGTTGCCTTTAACTGTTTAGCAGCCTGCCGAACACGCTCGCGATCGGGATACAGCACGAATTTTGCGACTAGTGGGCGAACCTTGCCGTCCTTGCCCTGTGGGCACGGTGCAGCCCAATTTCGGCAGCGTTAGGGATCTTGAGTTTTTCGTCAATAAATGACAGTACTTTACGTTCGCAATTTTCCTCAGCGTCCTCCGGAATGTTATAAAACATTAAATTGTCCCTCATACTGCGGCATCGTAGATCTTGGATTTCATTCTTGAATTCTTGTTTTTCCTTAGTCTGCTGGCTCTCAACCGACTTCATTTTCTGTATGAGAGAATCAAGTTATTTTTGTTGTCGATCAATCTTCTCGATTGAGGAACTATCAAACTGGCGACTCTGTTCTATGTCTTTGACCTTTGACTCTATTTCGCTGATCCGTGACTCCATTGACTGAACTTTTACCGTAAGATTGTTAATTGATGATTGAATAGAGTCAAGCTGCACCAGTTTCTTATCCATAATATCAAACCGATTCATAATCCGTGTAAACATGTCGTTGTTTACCTGTGCACCTGGAGAAGTCTGAACAGGTGTTATTGGGGTCATAAGCGTGCCCCCCTGAGCCCCTGGGGCCCAACATGTGTATTGTCCACTATTCATGTCCATTGCTTGGGTAAAAGGACCCGGTGAGAACTGGGGGTTGCTTCCATACATTTGATTGTTCATTGTACCAAAGTCAAAACACTGACCGCTACTATGATCCTTTTCCCGCCTCTTACTAGGCGTCCGGAGGTGATTTTTATTTGGCGATGATTTCGCCCTGTTCCTCTTTGCTTTTCGGTTTGGCATTTAAACATCATTTACACCACTACATTTCCATTCATTTTAATCCAAAACAAACATAAAATCACGAATTTACACTTATAAATATCCAAATTTTCACTCTCTTCAATTTTTTTTGCCACCATTCCTCGCGCATGCACATTAACCAATCAATTTATTGCTAGACATTCATCATTTTATCATAATCGCATGAATTATGTTTGTTTGGAATAGAATTTCAGAATCTTGTCCGATCAGAATATTGACAACTTTCTGATAATTGTGCTGAAAATGCCATCATTCGGTAGAGTAATACTTAATTGTCTTTTTTTTCAGAATGATATAATTATGTTGCTAAATATTTTTTATCCATCATCGTGTGATTAATTAACGGTTTGTCGATGAATAAGCATCTGCATTATGAACGAGTAATAGTTATTATTCATTCCATCCCCCTTCCCCAAACGCACACTTTGAAGGTGATGCTGAAAAAAAATCCGTGTACTAAAACATTGCGCATGTAAATGCCGACCAATTGTAGCACCAGCTCCCTCTTTCTTGCCTTGCGCTCGGCACTCGGACTCAGAAGTGGTCAGAAGCGAGGAACGTGGTTTCCCGTGGCTTGGTAACTTTTAACTTATGCCACTTAGTGAATTAAAAAACAAACGCTTTAACAAAGTCGTGATTACACAAGTGCATTAAGAATTTTAAACGTCAGGGCCCAGTTTCACTAAGATATCTAGGTTATAAACCTTACGCTGCTTAAGAGGGCTCTGGTACACCCGTTAAGTTACCGTCAAAATCTATGCAAACAATGTCCCTACATTATGTTTTATTGAAACGCAGTTTTCTTCTAAAACGCGGTTTTTATAACGTGACACAGGCAAAGACAACATTATACTTTGACTGGACGTCACTCTCACTGAGGGTCGTATTCATTAAACGATACAATTATATTAATCTAAGGCGTAAAATCTGACCATTTTCATTTCACTATAAAATACATTGGGAACCAAATAACACCCTTAATAGAATCAGTAATGCTTCTATCATTCTAAATTTTCGATAAGGGGTTCCTGTATATTGGCATCCACAGGATACCTAATTGAATGAATTTACTTCATTTTAATATTTTGTAATTTGGACGAAAAATGTTTTATATATGTTATGTATAATTGCACTTAAAACTGTGTCACTGCGCACATGTCCGACCTAATATGACAAAATGATTAGCCTACGATAGTTAGATGAACCGTCCACAGGGTTTATAAATTTAATAAATCAAGTATAATTTCTCTGATTCCGACGTTTTTACGGTGAAATTATTCTCGCGTCAGTGATAGAAGCTCACTGGTCAAGTCCGATCTCAAGTGGACGACGGGGATCTCCGGGAAGAAATATTGTAATAATACTCTTGAGGAAACCCACATTGGATATGAAACCTGTCATCAAATACCATGCATTGTTCAAAGGCCACATCGTGGTCAAAGTGGCTGAAATTAGAAATCTTCATTATCACAGTTTTTTGGTTTCTCTTGCATTTACTCAAAAATAGAATAGTCCAGTACATTGACCAACTTTTCTTGGGAGTGTATTATGGTCTGCCCACCCCTATATGGCTGCATCATGGCTTGACTCCGCCACGTCCCACAGCGTGACTTAAACTTGATTTCAATGAAACAGTGGAAAATAATGAACAGCTTAAACAGCTGTATTATTAAGTCGTCATCCCAGTGAGTCCCGTTTCTTTTTCGCGGCAAGACCGAATAAGCTAACTTTTTCATTGTGTTATAATGTGTTTAAAAATATAGCTTATCAATCTGACAACACACGCATTAAAATCACTTTACCGATAAATGGTGGTATTGAAGTGAAATAAGTGATATTCTTATTTCATTGACTGTTTTTGTTGATACCAAACTAGTTTCACTTTTGGTTTCAAGAGTTTCGGCGGATTTGAAACAGTGATACCACAGATGCCTCATTTATCCAAATGGTGTATTGACACATGAGGTTGATCACTGTCCGCCACGTTTTTTTCAAAGAGGGCTAGTTTTTGGATAGAACATACCGACGAAACCGCCTCCGGAGAGGGTTTCGAAAGCATCGTTTTTTGTAAAACAAACGATAGAAGTGTTTTTCCTTTATATATATATATTTGAATCTGTTACAATAAGTCAACTGTTTCATCAATCTTGAATCACTCCTCAAACTTTAGTATCTTGCTATATTAATGTTTTTTAATTATTAAACCAGTATTTAAGATAAACTGGAAGTTGAGGAACTTTAACGTTTATACATATTTAAGATTATTTAATTTAGATCTTTACATATAACTGATCCATATGCCTCTGGTCTTCTAAAGGCAATCGATTAAGATCATTAGAAAATCGAGCTAATTATATATTAAAAAACAGATATCAGACGAAGTCATATTTTTTTAACAATATGAAAAAAAACGTAGTCGATAAGAACCGCCATGGCTATCATAGTTTTCTTAAATAAACAGAATGTGAGGACACTGCGTGGAAACAATTAGTCGGGGGTGAGTGGACTTTGACATGTAATCGGAATGTCCATCAGAACAGAGAAAAAAAATCATATATTATTCATAACAACAAGGATAAATTGAATAAATAGTACAACTAGTACATTGGCAATCTCGTCATGAACCCAATGTGGAAAAAGGTAAGAAGAACAATGGGTCTATCTCAAGATAGCACACTGGACTGATAACAGAAATGTTATCCATGATTTCCGCAATTGTTACACGACCGATTTAAATCAGAGAAATTCAAATAAGACTGAACTGCGACTTTTTATTTTCTATCTGCTATATATAGGGTTAATACTTAGTGTATTTAGTATGTTATACTTATAGGCGTGGACACGTTAATGACATTTATATATATATATAATAACTGAATCCTTTTCTTTGAACACATTGTCTTTAAAAAAGGTTTATTTTTTCTGTCTACATAAAACCGTTCAATATTAAACTGTTTTTTTTAAAAATATTTTCTGGTTTCTTTATGTTCATAGAGAATTTTGTTACACATTTTAGTCGCATACAACAACTGACCGTTATTGCTGGTAATAAGTCTAGTCTTATGCCATTAGAGGAATTATTTCTTGGAATAAAGAAAACAGGTAAATCGATTCTTCTCTTTCAAAGGATCTCTTTCAATAGCCATCTTTATAATATATCTTAATAGCGCATTACACGAATATTCGAGTGCCGTCTGAAATAATTAGTATTTAAGTTTAGCAAGTACGGCCTTTTATAATAAGTTTAAGTGTTGTGAATAATCCTTATAAATCAAATTGCATTTAATTGTCTGCTTCATGTTATGTAGCTGTCTTAAGAATTTTACAATTGAGGGCTTTTGCGATAAGAAGGCAATCAAAAAACTCGAGACATGAAGCTAATAACCATTACAAATACTCTTTAAGATCCTCTCAAGAATAATGTTATCAGCGTTTACAAGAAAACACTCACATAAGGCCAAATAAAAAATAGGTGCGTTTCAGGTAACGCTGACAAAAAAAATAGGGCAGGTAGGTCGGAATATTATTTTTTTTATTATTATTATTATTTTATTTTTTTTGATATATTGATTTCAGTAACTGTTGACTCAGAAAGTAACAACATGTTCCATGCTTCAAAGGAAACATTCTTTATTTGTCTGGTTAAATACTTTGACAATGATGGTTGGATTTCAACGTAGTTATGGTACACCACTCTGCTATTATTTAAGACTTTCCAGAAACGGTTTTACTTTTTTTATGCACCCTTTTGCTTTCAATAAACCTATAAAGAATGCTTACCTCCCTGTAACATAATTACATGAAGAGTGGGACAGCAAATTTACCATTTAAGCCATCAGCTAAGGAAACCTCAATGCTATCAAGAGGACCTGGGTGTTCAGGTTTGAAGAACAAGTAACATGCAGGTTTTATTGCCAAAATTGTACACTTAAGTCTGACATATCAATCCGAAAGTCAGTATCTGACACATTTGTATCTGACAAGAAAATATAGTTCAAGAATTGAAATATACCTGCCACACAAGCACAAACTACCCATAATTCTCCTTAGAGTTCGGACAATCTAAAAATTTGGACATCCATTATTATTTTCAAAAATAATTTAATTTAGGTACCTAATTTTCGGACACCCAAAGGATATCGATTGTAACTTTTACAGTTACTAAGTCTCACAGACAATGATCTTTACAATGCCTGGCTAGATTACCTAACCGTATACATTACTGTGATAAGTTAGTTAGTTACTACCCATCCTAAACGATTTGTTGCCTGTTGAAAAGGATGTGTGATACATTTAATGGAGGATTAAAGAAACAACAAGGGCAATCAAGAGATTAAGAAAACACAGACATGACATGTTTGTAAAACGATCCGCCAATAAACTTTGCAACGTGTACCACACTTTTAATATAGACTTTATGAAGCAATAATCGTACAGTAATACTCATTTTAACATCAATAGAACAATACAAATCAACACATTCATTGCTACAGGTAACTATTTAGTGTGATGAATAATAGTTAGAAAAGCAATACTTAAGTAACAATCGAGAACACCACTCAGAAACAATAATCCTGCATAGCAATATCCATGCTTTCCATGAGATCCTCGTGGGTATAACTGAGAGTTATGTGACGTCACACAATGTGACTGATTGATCTGAAGCCGATAAAGGGTGTTTATTCATTTCAATGCATGTATAAAATGGTGTTGAATGGGATTTTAATTAACTTGATAAAGGAGTTACACTTATAGGCGTAATAACCATTGATAACTACGGATAAATTAATAAGTGGTAAAATGCAGACATGAAGAAAAAAGGCAGGTTTACCATACATGTAGATAAAATGTAAAAATGGTTATTTTCTATGAATTCGGAGAGCGAAAAATTAATTATTTTAAGGTGTCCGAACTCTAAGGTGAAGTACGGTAAATACATTCAGAAATCCAACTCTAATATTGTCAACTTTACGTACATACATTTCGTAACAAATGCTTTTCGTACCCAAATCACATTTTTTTCAGGGAAAAATAGGTTAGGGTCGGCGGGAAAAAATAGGGTCGGTTGGGTAACCTGAAACAGACCTATTTTTTATTTGGCCTAATAATTAGTTTCTATCATATTAACTATGATTACAATCTGAATTGAACACATGTCAGGGACAAAGCCCTGAAATGGTATTTTACCTTTTTCTGGACTAGTTAGAAGTCACCTACATCGAGTAACCTGTAGAACTTGAACCTCTCTTATATATGTGACAGGTGCGTTTGCATGGAGTGTCAGTAATATTATTATATATTAATCCTAAAATGGACTAGACACCAGATGAAACAATGGCAAGAAAATAAAGAATAATGTCCAAAACGGGTATGAATTTGATACTGTTGTCTACAACGCATTGAATAATACTTACTTATGTATTACATCGCTACGATAAATGCATCTTTCGCAGCTCTTGCGTATTTTACTATTTGAAATTGACGGTTTTGTCTACCACGGAAATCCCAGTTAATTTAAAAATAGCGTCGGTATATGTATTTGTACTAATCACGTGACTTCAACATACTAAATTTACACATTATAAACTGGGAAACCATTACGCGCTAAAGCAGGTAAAATCAGATGAGTCAGCGACAAATATATACTCTTTTAATCATGTAAAATTATTAATTATCAGCTTTTTTCAGCGAGCTTTCTTGGCATGCGACCTCGCTGCGCTCACTCCATTTTCTGTAGATTGCCAAAATGAACTGTTACATTTCCTTTGTAGTAGCGCGAAATGTGACTCAAATGTATTAATCAGTAAATAGATTTCTTACTACTTAATAATCGTTACACTATGTTCATACGTAACCCAATGCCAACTTGAATGATCTATTTTGTCGACGATACAAGATCCAAATAAAACGTTACAACCGGTTAAAAATAGTGGAAAATATTGAATTAATTAATTTAACGGTGTTCACATATTAATGAGTTTGTGTATTATTTTAATGATGCTCGACTTATTTACATGGTTTTGCTAATGAAGCTCAAAGCATGAGATCATAAATTGCCCTGTTTTTTATTTCCCCTTAACAATACTAAGAGTTTGACGGACCCCCACCCAATACATATTTTAAAAGGAGTAATAACTAAAATGTTGTTACCTGGTATTTTTTTAGGACGGTTGAAGAAACTAGCAGAGTTAAGCAGGATTCTAGAAGGAGCGTAAAGTATTTGGTAACCATGGTTGCTACGTTGGTGAAGTTCTTTTTGTCCGGCAAATTCTGGAAAGTAAAATAAAAAAAGGGGAATGTATTACTGTAGTAGTTTCAATTGCATTGCACATAATCAGGTAACCGTATTGTATTTAAAACAAACAATGTTGTCAATGTTTGTTTAAAAACAACTGTGACTATTGTCAAACTATACACCTTATTTCGAGGCCTCTGTATCAACATATATATCATAAGTCAGATGGACCACGTCTCATGCGAAATCAGAAGCCAATGCAAATAGACGACCGCTAATCAATTATTTGGATATAAGTCGCGAATGCAACTCATGCTAACAAACACTGCACAAAGGTGAAAGCATCAATTTTGGCAAAATGGTATATTATACTAAACCTTAGGAATAATCCTATTCATAGGTACAATGTGCGGAGATCGGAAGGCACAAACATGTTTATACTGTGCAATAACAACAGAATCGCAAGAGAATAAGATCTTTACCATAAACATCGTATATGCTCGGGCCTGTGTGTTTGTGCGTTGCTCACAGACACCTTGTAATTGGAATCATTACGCATTAAGCTAAGGTTAATGTATTTATATTCTCAAAAGTAGGTGTACATGCTATGCCGAAAACGTCAACAAGACTTTATCCGGACTAAATTAGCGTCCAATTAAATTAAAATGACAAAATTGTCTCCTTTTGTTCATCTTTACGATTTGGCACAATTAAATTGACCTTTTTCTTTATTAAATTAGGTTTACTACAAGTCCTCTGTGACAAGTGAGAATGTTACCATTGGCTTCGGAGTTCCTGGAATGGCAATGATTACCAAAACATGGTTTAAAGGAACTCAATAGCGTTTATGGGGTCTGAAAATGACATTTTCATTCTGTGTGTTATATATGAAATAATGATTGAAACAATGGTTAGTTGCCTTTACCAGTTCCAATAAGAATTCTTGTTTCTAACAATCAAAAATATGACCGAGTTTGCCAGTGTTAATAATGCTATAGAAATTTGAATAAGTTGAGGCTGTTATTTGACATGTATTTGTTAAAATAACTATTTGCCAGTTAATGGTGTATGCATGTTCAATATAAACAATGAAATAACTATAAAGTGTTTGTTTATTATAGTGTCTACCCTCTTAGTTAAGGGCCAGCCCGTTGGGCTTATGAGACACCTACATTCGTGAACATCTTTACCCCGATTCCTATCCCAAATGCCAGGCGCCTGGCAGGAAGGCAATCGGTACCCCTCGATTTAACTAGCTGCTGAGTCGGCAACCGGCCATGTCAGAACAAGCCCCGTATGAGACTCGAACCTTCGACCTCCCGCTCCGTAGGCGGATGCCTTAACCACTAGGCCACGGAGACGGTTTACTATATTTAGATTTATTTAAAAAACAACAACACACAATTAAACTTGTCGTAAACTTTGTGAGGGAGTAACTTGAAAAGCTTGATTAGAAATTTGCAGTCATATTTTCAGATATTAATTATTTAAAAGCTTTCAATGTCAACTATTACAAAAACAGGCCTTTGTGTTATATTTGATATGGAACACAATGGAATAACATTTTGAGACGTGAGAATGTCCCTCTAATGGTGTTATGTGATACTAATCCATTTTTAATGTGCATCTACCAAACCGACACTATACCAGTATGTTTCTTCCTCATATGCATTATTTTAGCAAATATTTTTTTTCTCCATAAACAAAGTCCGGGTTTAATCTACTCAAAACATCCACATGATCTTCAACTCGTTCAAAATATGCTAAGCTCTTAAGTGACTCTTAGACACCTCTTAATACTAAGTGCATGAGAGTACAAAAGAAGCTTGGACTAGCGTGAATGCTCTGTTAAGTCATTAAAGCAGACGATCCGTTCAGGATCTAATCATTATTTTGTTATGTTCAAACACTAGTTCAGCATTACGTTTCTTGTTCAGACAGCTGAATAAAACTAAGGTTTTATCAAAGGGACTCAAAGCCGACTCAAACCCGACTTTAAAACTTGATACTGTTTTTATGCATGGACAGCTGTACTTGAGAACCCTTCTACAAACAGAGAAACGTTTGTCGAGCATCTGTGTGCTCATGTCTTCCATTTAAGCTATGATTGATTTTACAATGGCTGCCGATTAACCAGAAATAAGGCTATGATGTGCGATCGTTTGTTATGAACCATTTTAAGAATAAAAAACAAAACAAGGTGTCTTTGATAATAATGGGTGTCTGTGTGAAGAGCAACTCGTAACATCCATACATTTAGGGTGGTTGATGCAGACGTGCACGAGGTGTGTCAGATACTGTAGTAGACACTCCCTATTAAGAATATCTATTTCACAACTATCTAGAAAAGTATACCCAGGATAGAAAGGTAATTTTCAAAAACATTTGTGAATCAAATGTTTTCAAATCTTAGATAAGTTCAAGCCAATTGCAATACAATCTGACCTCGTTTTGTTTTTGGAAATCCCCTAAAAGGTGTTACGTCGGTCAGGCCTTTTGTTTAGTATGGTTTTGAGAAGAAACAAGACTAACACTAGAAACAAAAACTAGAAACACGCCAAGCACAATAAGGAAGGGTTTACAGTATTGCGTATTGATCCGAAAGGCTGTAACTAACTGGTGTAGTTTTTTTCTTCAGTTTTCACAAGACGCAAGCCCCATGAAATCAAAACCTGCAAAAGTCCATGATAAACCTTTGACTATAAACACCACTGGTTTAAATCATTTTAAGGACACGTTACTATGTAATAAATATCATTGAAATGACGCACTACTTGTTATGACGTAATGCCAGCAGAGAGTGGAATACGGCCGTATCGCGGATAAATGTATTTGGCGGAATGTTTTGCCAGAATATTTATTGTGCGTTAACAATAAATATTGATTGTGTTTTATTGCATATTTTGTTTGTTTCGCATCTTGTGCCTATAAACGGGTGACACTCTTATTCAAAATCAATACATACTCATTTATAACAAACATAAAGTTTGAGTGATACACCTTTTACTACTTACTAAATAATGCATTTATGGAAATGTTAATAACTGATAACAACATTGTAACCGTGTATTTAATCGCTGAAAACGCAAAAATATTAAATGATTGGTGAGTGCTTAAAGATTTACTGTGATCTACTTTATTTTCATAAGGTAGAAATACCATGTTTTTTGCGCCTTTCTTTTAATTAAACTCGGTATCCTGCATCAAAACCATTGTTTTCGACATTTATTCATCCCTTTGGTATATCAAAATCATTTTATCAATTGTGGTAAATCCTTTTTGGGAGTAAGAGTTCATCTTTAAGGTTTTAGTTACAAAGCTTGTCCCAGTAGTGCTTTTAACGAAACTATATATCTTAGTTTATTTTACAAGGAATTAGTAGAAGACAATACGCAGTAACTGAGCGGAGAAACTCAGGTTCATTAAGCATCTAGTAAAGTCCGGAAACATTTCCTCATTCCGATTTATTAATACAGACAGTGATCTAAATGGTCTGTAAAAGAACATGGCTTTTGTTTTAAGGTGTTAAGATTCGTTTAATATTTGTACTCAGTGTGCGTTTATATATTATTTATTTCTATATAACAAACACAATTTCCAGTAACTAAATACGCATTTTGAGCATAATTTATCGAAATAGGGTAGATTCTATAGAACTTTGTTAAAATGACACTCGTATTTACAATCAATACGTACATATGTATAGCAAACATAAGTTTTGAGTGATATATCTTTAACGTCTTACTATGTAATGCATGTATGGAAGATATTAGTTACTGATAACAAGATTGTTACCGTGTATTTAATAACTCAAAACGCATAATTAGTAAATGACTGCTTGATCCTTAAATATCTACAGTGACCAACTACCGTCTCATAAGGCAGAAATATCGTGTATCCTTCATAAGAACCATCGAATTCGATATTTTGTCATCCTTTTTGGTTAATTAGAATTCTAATCGTGTTAATTGTGGTGCATCTTAATTGGGAGTAAGAGTGTATCTTTAAAACGAACAACGATGTTAGCACCGTCGTTGGTAATTTCAGAATTCGTTATAATTGATACACATGTGATCTGTTTTAATTCTTACGTTTTCTGCTACAATACACCACCTATACTTGTGTATTTCTAATTAGGTGAGCACATAATGAAATATTTCACAATTAAATTATAACAACAATCTCGTTTAACACGTTGTTAACTTGAACAGGGTCCTAAACACAATCGGCACATCGTGCTCTTAATCTTTAACAGCGTTCACAGTCGTAATGCGTTCCCCTTCTCTTTTTTTTGAGCTTCCTTTAATGTCTTTAAATATAGAACTTTTGTAATTCATTTAAAACCCTGCGTAGACCTTACTTATGTTATTCTTCATTTCGCGCAATGCTGTAGTAAACGTCGTATGCAATATGCTTTTTTCGCGCAGTACTGTAGTTTAAGTCTTATAATATACTTTTTGTTATAAATCGAGTTAAACGAAGCAGTAATATAACTCTTATTAATTTCATCTAAGATTTCACAGATGCTCTCACCAACGGAGCTTAAATGAAATTAAAACATAATGACATACGTATAATTATGTTAGGTAGAAATAATATTCCACCGCTGAACAATTAAACACATAACTTTAGTGAAATTTACTACGTCGGTGAGCTCAAAGAGCAAAGACATGAAGGTTTTGCGTTGTAAAACCGATGCCAGCCCATGAGGACTGCAATATAAGGGAATTTTCTAATACATATGTAATTTCGTTTGACACCTCAACGAATATTCGACAACATATTTATGTATTTATTTTCATTTTTATTTTATTTTAACCATGTTTTAGCTTAAGCGAGCTTTCAGGGCGATGACTCACTTGATTTCAACAGGGTTCTCACATGGGTCACCACGGCTCAAAACCGATGTTAACAAACAAGTAAGTGATGTTAATTTCTAAATAACATTTTTGACAGATGATATGTGAACATATGACTCAGCCTTTAAAAGACCAAGCTACTTTCTGCTTTTTCACCAGTCCTGTGAAATATTTTCGAACTGCTTGGCCAAAATTTCACGGAGCACACAGTGTGGCATGTTGGCCAAGGATTGTATCGTGAAAATACTAGCAAATCTATAATGTTTCACATATAAAACTTAACCTATACAAGTTGAGCGAGCATCGTTCTTTAAGATATTCCACAGATCTACAGTATATGGAAGCATTTAAAAATAATCATACAGCTACATAAATGACATGATGTGAAATCATTCAAGAGTGGTTTAAATCATACTGATTTACAACCACTTCAAAGGTTAAAAACATTATTAATTTTTGAGCAAAACAATTTTGGTTATTATGAAAACGTTGTTGCACGAAAGGGAATTGATAAAAGAAGATGCTTTATAGATTGCAATTCTTTATCCTTAAAAGATATTCCATATCCTTAAAAGATATTCAAAAAAAACATTCAAAAACAGATCTTAGAATTACAAAGAAAATAAATTTAATATTTCTAGCTGAAAGTTTTAATTTTATTCTACTACATCATTGCAGACGAAAATACACTAATAGTAAGTAATAAAGTATTTTGGTTGAAGTTGGCTGCGAACCCAAGCCGGTTTACTCAAGAACACAAAAGAAAACATACTCCTTAACCATTAGGCAAGTAGTGGTGGATATTTTAACATTTAAACAATGCATTGATAACAGCAAATGATAATGTCAATCAATTAATCCCGCAACAACGAACCGATTAGAACTGTAATCAACGCTAATGAAAATTGTGGTATTCAAAGACGATATTTGAGCAAATATCAACATTTGCTGAATGGTTCCAGCGTTTTGACCTTAGTTTACAATATTTCAAACATTTGCTACCCTTTATTTCGTCATACCATAAAACTGCGTTTTACGAAAACATGTGTGCAATACTGTGGTTACCAATATTAACAATACTAACCCGATTTACAAAACATATTAACACCAACATGCCGTCTTATATTTTTCAATTACATTTTGAAACCAGCCTAAACAAGAAATCAGTGCGTTTTAACAGTAAATTTTTCACGACTGATGCTGTTTTTAACGTCCTTTGAAGATACAATCGTAATCAAATTTAAAAGTAATCATGAATTATTTCGATAAATATAATTGTTTCTAACCTTTTTTATCCAAGTAGATGCCTGATGTAGACAATTCAAAATTATGTATTTAAAATGAACAATATAAAGTGAATTGCAGGTGTTTATTAAATTCGTACTTTCACTTTTAATGCAATTGATATATCAACTGTGTACAACGGCGATAGTGATTTGGCATATTACTGTTTAATTAAATCGTAGCTTTAAATCACACTCGTAAGAGTCCCAAAGGTACGACCTAAAATCTGTAAAGACTTAAACTGACTACATTGAGAATCGCAAAAATCAACGCGCTCTGAAACACTTATGGAAAGGGGATCAATGCTTGGTGGTCATACTTCAGTTTGTATTAATATCATAATATAAGAGAGTGGTCAAGCGAGTTTTGTACTCTACAAAACCCGTCGGCGGTTTGGAAACCTGTTTTGAATGTTTTGCTTGTAGTAACAAATGCATGGGTTTGTGTACATCTTTAACAACATGATGGAGCTTCTGCATGTAGCCATTATTTCTAAATTTCTTCAGAACAATACAACTGCTGTGGTCGTTAAGATATTTTGACAAAATGGTGTTTCAAAACACGTGTAAGATCACTGTCCGCCATGCTATTTTTTCATGGTGAGCTAGTTGTTTCCTGATGGGACGTAATGACGAAACCGCATCCGGAAGGGTTTTCGATGGATTCAAAACCAGTTCCGGTTTTATTAAATCAAAACTTGTTTTCATTTTATAAGAAACTACTGTTACAACAAATACACAGTTCATGAAACCGATATAAAACCAAAATTATACCAAAAATAATGTATTACCAACAAAGACGCCATAATAAACATATAGTCAGAATTTTTTCTAGTACATTACCATCGGTAACAATAATTAATCAATCCCTTTCAGCATATTACTGAGCTTTATTATCCGAACACACTGCAGCTATAAACATTGCTTATTTTCTGTACAAAGTCTATTATCAAAGTATGTCTCTTCTTATATAGATATATAAATGGATAAAAACAAAACAAAACCCAAACTATATGATCAATGGATTTAAACTTGTCCCAGTATAAAGCGAAAACCATGCAATTTTAGAGATCTCTTACAATTACAGTTTACAAGTGTTTGTAGTTAACTGAATTTACATTTACCATTTCTGACTCTGTACGGCTTTAAAATCGTTTCAACATTAAACCGATTAAGCCACGTTATCTTCGACTGGAATGCTATGGCAGAGGCCATTTCCTCAAATAGAACACATTAAACGATTTAACTTGTGCAGGGCAGAATGAGAACAAGGCATCTGTGTTTACTACACAGTCGAAAACATCCGCTTTATTATAACTTGTTTGTATGTGTGTGTGTGTGTGTTTTCTAAAAGATTTAAATTGGTAGTGTGTATAGTAAAGCGTTTTTAATTAGTGTTTCGATTCGGGATGTCGTACTTTTTGCAGATTCGAATTTTACGAGGCTTCATCAAAATGCATATGAAAATCTGCAGAAACACGAAAGTCGATTAGAAATCGCTTATATAAATCTCTTAAGATAAGGTGGAAAACGGATATATGTTTTGGGATATGTATACCATGCAGATGTAGCGTTTGTATATGACTTGAAAAGACTAGACACCAGATGATAAAATTGCTTACAGCCCGCCTTTGGTATTTTACCAGAGTTTGTTAAAGAGTTTAGTTTCATAAACGACTTCGACAAAACTTTTCACAAAACCGCCGCCCGATTGAGCACTTTCAAAATATAAGTTTGAAAACAGGTTTGTCGGAGTGATTGAGAAAACTAATCACCTTATCAAACTCCTGTGCTAAAACGAAAGTAGGGCTGTTTAAGCGACATAGACTGCAATTTGTGTCATGTCATGGAAAATAGTTATCTTCGTTTAAAGACTTCATTCGAAGCCAAATATTGCCTTCCGTGGTAGTATTTATGACACAATTTATCACGTGGTATACATCGTCACCTTAGTGCAATAACTGAATAACTGCATATAGAAACAGAAGCAGGTATTGATTTCTTGCACTTAGGTGACGACATATTCTGTATTAATATGGTTATTGCCGATCAAAGAATGCTGATCATTGCATCAACTTGGAATGGTTGAATATGCAACCTGAACGAGTCAGTGAATTAAAAGCAATTTACTTTCACTCACTCATAATTACATACAATTAAACTCTTTTACTTGCTGGTGTTTCATCTGAAATATTACACATGTGTCATGCATTGTATGAAGACGTACTGATTTATACAGCAGAGCTATCAAGTTACAAGCATCAAATTAATAGGAGATTCTTACGATAATGAAAAGCTACACAAAGAAAATTATTCCCCGTGGGAGTGATATACACGGTTTCAAAGACATTAAGTTATTTTAAAGAAATTAATTCTATTTCGATTAAATGCGAATCTCTCTGAGATTGAAAAAATTAAGAAGTAAACGATCATGACCGAGAAATAATCCTAATCACAGCGTAGAAAACAAAACATTCTGAATGCTGTATTTTAGGTTCTGCAATTGATTTTTAATTTGTGTTTTAGTTTCTGTGCTTTTGTTTTTCGATATAGAACGAAAATAACCAAGCGTGTTCTAAATAAGATTTAAAATACATGTATGTTGTAAATTATTTATCATATATCATTGGTCGGAACTTGCGAGCATGTTTTCGCCTTATGACGCTTACGATGTTGCGGTGTAGTCAACATTACGGAGTGGGGTAAGAATTTAATAAGCACCGCATCACAACCCTCCTATTTCTATTTCTTGGTTAAGAGGCTTGATGGCCGTTTTGTCAATTCAGGATATATTTGCTCGTATGTCTTAAATAGTTTCGTACCTTCGTTGGCATCAACTACTCTGTTTTAAATGCGATAGTGTCAACTATGTTTAATTGAAGTCACAAGTATGATGACATTTTTCTGAACCAAGATTTAGAAGAAAATGTGATATTTTTTCAGTAAAACGTTAGTTCATATTTTCTAAAATTGAAACACACGGAGCACGCACACGGATCACGTACACGGAGCACGCACACGGAGCACGTACACGGATCATGCACACATATCACGTTCGGAAGCACAACGGGTATTTGAATTAAGTGTTTACGCTCGTGCCAATTAATGCGCCAGGCAGATTCACATAGAATTATTTAGAAGCAGACTGGCTTATATAAAGACATTGGCGGTGCATTTTGCGCTAAACACTAAAATAATAGTGTTTTGTTTATCGTTTTAGCTAAACAAAACACTTCCTGTTATCCATTTGAAAGATAATACTTCGAAAGGTACAAAACTGACAGCCAGTTGATATGCCCCTTTAAAGGCAGTTAACCAAATGGAAGTCATTCATTGTTGTTGTTTTCAAGTGGAGTCACTGGGAATTTGGACTGTGTTATATATTCCTCACTTTCAAAAAACAAAGACAGTAAAATCCCGCTTTCGTACACTTACAGAAATTGTGAAAATTCAAATCAAGTTCTGAATCATATAAACACTTCCTTTGCAGTATTCATGAACACATTATTTCCCTTGAAGACAGTTTTTAAATGAAAAGCACGCTAGATATGCGTATATTTATCTTCGCCTTTATATGTTGTGACCAGAATGATGAATAGATCAGTTGTTAGACAACCAGCAATAAGTAAATAAGTAAGTTACTTACTTATTGCCTTTTATATGTTATTGCGCTTGTGTATTATATTTTAATTATCAGAATAGCGACTCTTAATAAAAATACGCAAACTCATAACCCACGTTTGTAAAAGAAATGTTTATTTTAGTAATAGTGTATAGTATAGGTATAATGTATTAAGTTTTAAACATTTTATTTTGTCCATTGAGAATACTGAATTTCTCTAGGTTTCCAATAAATTTATTTTTGTAAATCAGCAACTAGTCGTTATTGATTAAAAAAATGTGACTCAATATATATAAAAACAGTGGTTGGCCCATTTAGTAGGTTGTTTTTACATTAAATTGTAAATAAATTAAATGGTTTAAACTTATCAATTTTTTTTTTGTAATTTTTGATTCTAAAAGCCTTTAACCATAAACTGATCAGTGATATTTTTAAATTTCTGCTGCTTAAATTAATATAACATTGGTGTATTGTCAATATTTTAGAAGCGGTAAAACATTTTTATACCATACGTTACATCTTATTGCATATTTGATATTGGTGAATATTCCCTTGATTAATATAATAATTTTCAGTCGATTCTTTGTATCTTATAACAAACAAGTTGTGAAACATTACAATATCTGAGTATAAATGTGAATAATTTAAGATACCCGACCCACAAATAAGCTGACATTAAACGGTTACATTAATCCATCATGCTATTTTTATTCTTGATGACACCATATAGTGTTTCTAAGAATAATTGCATCATATCAATGAATTTCTTTTGCATAAGGTACTCTGAATTTTATTCCTTCGTCTGCAGATAGAGTCGGGACTCATACTCATAGATGTACTTTGGGTTAACCTTTGAGTTAATTAGTATTTGTTTTATTATTGAGGTTCCTCAAGTTAATGCTTACATTGATAAGATTTATCATTTACATTTTTACTTTATTTGGAATTGTTGGGATAAGAGTCAGGTTGTGCATACAAATAAGTTTAAACCCCAGTAATTTATAAACACCTATAGTTATTTATAAAGTATACATGGTATGTGCTGTTTGTGGAGTTTTGTGCTGTTGTTCCTCCATGTTTTTGGTTTGTGATTGTTTGTTAATGTGTTCTATGTCGTTGGCGTTGACTCTGTGTCATTAAACAGAGTTTATGTTTAAACTTTCGACTACTGTACGTGTGTCTGTAGTTTTTCATATAAACATAACCTAATTATAAAAGGTCATTACATGCTGGTTAATGTAAATGATACGGCAGAACAAACCTTATAACATAACGTAACACGACTAATATTCGTTAATCTAAGAATCGGAAACCGGAATTGGTAAAGGTTTTAAAATATCTTTATGGTAAATAGCATGACAAAAATGTGAATAATACATTATCTGTAACATATAAAGCATTGTTTATTTACTTTGTCTCTAAAATAACATTTTCTCAACTTTTTTATTTGAAGGCACAGTTATTACAAATACTATAAAAGCTATACCGAACCGCCAAAAACTTAACTCTTATGACTCTTCATAAGGATCAGAGTTCAATAAGCCAGGCTTCGTTGTGTACCGTGAGCGATGTGGCTACGAACATCATGAATAATACATGAGGTTGTTTCATTGGTTCCGCGAGGTACAAGATATATTTCCCGTTGAAAAATAATCCGGCGAAACTTGCAATTGGACCGTGCCGCATATTCAAAACATAAATATTTGTCATCAGTCAAGATCACTCGACCATTGATGTTACTGACACTTCAGGGTTATTGAAGAACATTAAATTGTAACGGGTGAATTCATTGGAACAATAGTTGTCACCTCTTCCTAATGTATATTCATTAAAACGAGACTTTGTAGGTCAATTGTCAAACCGTATTTATTAGTATCACGGAATTTACTACTGGGGTCGCCAACGATGATAGACAATTTAAGAGACAAACAATGCCCCCCCCCCCCCCAGACGACAATCGCATTACTTTAATGTGTCCCCAAGGAACTTCAGAAGTATATCGTCATCAATCAATTCTTGAGTTACCACCTTAAACGTATCATATATCATGTCAAGTGTATTACTCACTTGTGGGTATATTTCAGTAAGAATTAAATGTCAGTATGGTCGTAAATACCTGTAGTAACCTTAACGGACTCGTTTACATGTCATTTTATGTTGGCCTTTTTTCTTACTTTTAAAAAAACAACAACATCAACTAAATGTACCCATAAGAATTGTCTCTTGCAATATCCAAAGCTAATGTCATTCTGTTCACATTTTACAAGGAATTATGTATTTAGTTATATGTCCCTATAAAATATGAACATGCCTAACTGGTAGTACGTACTTAAATACGCTTTAAGACAAAACCTCAAAGTCCACCACCATCATAACCTTCAATTTACTCCGTTATTTGTTCAAATTTAACTGATGTTTATTCAATTATATTGTTCACATATGAACGTATACCTTTAAGTTGCTGACAATCCGACATATAAATATCTTCGCATTGTAATAAAAAAGAGTTATGTTCGTATAATTTGACACATAATTGGAAGACATAGACTTTTGCCTTAGGTTATAACATGACTTTTGACAACACCACTGAAAATAATCCAGCGATAATCTGCAGTTTTCGAAACATTCTTGAAAATCTGGAAGAAGGAACGACATAAGGCCTAGATATGAAATTTGTTGCTACCCTGAAGTTTTTGTTATGTAACTATTATGAATTCGGTATCAACAACCATATTTGATGAAACATTTTATACCTGTTTCAGATATTTTCAAATTTGATTCGCATCTATAAGAAATGAATATTACAAAAAGGATTTCAGTTAAATGAATAGTCCAATATTTTTTATCACCCCTTCCGTGTTGATCCACGTTTTGTAATGCTTTACAGTATCCATATTTCAACCATTAATGAAATACAGTCGAACCTCGTTATGTCGACTTTTTCGGGACCTAGTGAAAAAAGTCGAGATAACGAAAAGTCGACTCATCCGAATTACAAAAATATCTCCAATTCCAACACGTTTGAGTTGGATTTTCAGATGTTTACGGTCTTGTTAAATATTCTCGTCGTGAAAACAGCAAACTTATTATTGAAAAATAAAGTGAAACAAAACAAGAATTATTTGTGTCAAATTTATTTCTTTCATGCATCACTCAAAACACATATAAAACCACAATTGCATACATTTGTACATTGTAAGATTTTATACCGGGTCCTTCTCCGAATTGGTCGACCAGAGCAGTGGAACTAACATTTGACATTTTGAAGTTATTCTTTCTGTTCCCATTCGGGATTGATATCTAATCAATAAAATGTTCATGTTTTATACAATACCAAAGAATTTGAGCAATAAATGTCTCTTTAATTAAATACATAAATAATTATTCGCACTTACCAATTACATTGTTGCATCCCCCAATTATGACAGTTTGTTATATTGACACGCACGGTATTTTGCGACATGCCGCAAAGCGTCATGAATATTTTCACACCTACGTCTCGATCTTCAGTTCGACATTAAGAACATAGGAGATGTGTGTAATTCGACCACTGGGACTGAAAAACGAGGTCGACATAACGAAAAAGTCGAGATAAAAAAATCGACACAAACAGATTTATTTTATATAGAATAAGAAGGAATAAATTCGGGACCGGAAAAAAAAGTCGACATAACCGCAAAGTCGACTTATCCGACGTCGACATAGCGAGGTTCGACTGTAGATTTAGATTATGTATTACCTCAAATGAAAAAAGCTGCACATCAGTCGCAATTGTTTAGAACACTTTGATTTTTTTTTTTTTAAAGATTCCTTTAGTTGTATCACTCATAATTGTTCTATAAATAGAAAGATTCCTCATGTTAAAGTAATACTCTTATTATTGACGAGGTTCTGCAAAAACTTGATTAAATTAACGGAAACATTTCTCTCTTGAGCATTGAAATGTCAGGTTTCGTCCAGACATGGAAAAACGATATTAGACAAATGAAAACATTTTGAACTGCTTGATTTGAATCATCAAGATTTTTAAAACACATTAAAAAATCCAACAATGTAAAAACTTCTAAATAAACCCATGGTAGAAAGTCTAATAACAGTTTCTTTTTTAATAGTGAATTGTACTGAAAATTAAGTACTACGTAACAAACAAACAGACATAGTCATAGCAATGTGCCTGCACTACAGCAACACTAGCCATTCGCCACAGAGTTATATTTATATACAGGGACTTTAAACAGGGACAAAACTTATCACCAAACTCAGACTGAATACTGAAGTAAATATGGGTCCTGTATTCAACCAATCTACCGCTATTACTTTTGAAGGCATACTTATAACAAATGTCATAAAAGGTACAACGGCGAACCGAGAAGTCAAAACCTTTACCTTGAGCCTTCATAAGCATCAAAGTGAAATAAACAATCATGGTCGGATATCCCCATTACACTAAAACGCTATGTTTCGTTGTGTGATAAAAGCGATTTGGCTAGGAAAATCTCGCAATCAGGAATAATTAATGAAGCAATGTCATTGGTTCCGGAAGTTACCAGATGCTTTTTCGTTCCGAAAACCGGACTTGAGCCGGGTCCACATATTCAATATAGTACTATTTGTCTGAAGTCAAGTCCACTCGACCATGGAGGTTACAATATCTTTATTTAAGAATATTAAATTGTTTCAAAGGAATTCATTGGAAGAGGAGTTTTCTTCCTTGCGTCATGCATATTCATTAGAACAAGATTTTGTCGGTCAATTGGACCACGGCCTTTATGAAGTTTCACGGAAATTACTACAGGGTGTGTCGACGATGATTTACAATCAAAAAGACAAAAAATGCCCCTAGGCGACCCACGCGTTAATAAATATGTCCCCAGGGAACTCCAGAAGTATATCGTCATCAATAAGGTATTGGGTTACCGCCTTAATACTATCATATATAAATTCAAAAGCGTTAATCCCTTGTGGATATATGCCAATAAGGAGTAAGTGTCAGTATTAACCTCAATGTGGTCGTAAATACTGTATTTACCTGAAGCTATAGTTTTAAATGTGTTTTGCATCTATAAAAAATGAATATCACAAGTAATTTTAATTTCAGATTGAACGTCAAAGTATTTTTTTACCGCCCCTTGTTTGTTGAGCCACGTTTGGAAATGCTATACAGTATCCATATACTATCAATTATTTAAAAAAAATCAAATGTAAAGAATGCACATCAGCGGAAATTAAGAACAATGTTATGTTGTTGTTGTTTTTTCAAAGTCCTCAATTGTTTTGTAGCAGCCATGATCTTTTAGAAACCAGGTTCCTCATGTCTAAGTTATAACTTTATTTCTTGGCGAGCGTGTGCTAAAACAAGGATTGGAATCACGGAACCATTTCACTCTATACCATTAAACTGTCAAATTTTGCCCATAAATAGAACACGATATTAAAGATAGGAAAACATTTCAAACTGCTTCATTTCAATGCTCCAGAAATGTTCATTTTGTCAGTCAAATACAACGTCAACCATTGTCAAACTTTCGAAATAAGCATATGGTAGCAAGTCTAAGAATATTTTTGCCATCCGAGAAAGGTATTGATTATCAAGTACCATGTAACAAAAAATCCCCAAAATAGTCCTATAAATCAGACACTCTAGCCCCTTCGCCACAGGGCTTAAAATGCGTACGACTTACCCACGGGCTGTCAATGAAACGGGCGTACGACTTAACCGCGGGCAGCCATTGAAACAGGCGTACGACGTAACCAACTGCTGTAATTGTATCGGGCGTACGACCTAACCGCAGCTTGTTATTGAAATAAGGGTAAGATTTAATCGCGGGCTGTCATTGAAACAGGCGTATGACTTCAACGCGTGCTGTCATTGAAATAAGCGTACGACTTAACTGTGTGTTGTCATTAGAACAGGCTTACGACCTAACCGCGGGCTGCCATTGAATCAGGCGTACGACCAAACTGCGGTCTGTCATGGAAACAGGCGTACGACTTAACCGCGGGCTGTCATTGGAACAGGCGTACGATTTAACCGCGTGCTGTCATTGAAACAGGCGTACGACTTAATCGCGTGCTGTCATTGAAACAGGCGTACGACTTAACCGCCTGCTGTCATTGAAACGGGATAATTTGTCATATTAACTATTTGCATGATAGTTAATCAACATCAACTACTATTTTTTACAGTTGACACGGCGGCAATTTAAAACCCGTCCTGTATTCAAATGTATAGCCCTGTCAAAATCAACAACAAATATTCAATAGTTCAAACATGAGTCCAAATAATTGTAAGTTGACGGATTTTTTTTAGATTTTTGATATGGCAAATCCTTCACGTACAAATTGTTTAGTATCAAAAGTGGGTAGTTGTTCCGATCAGGATTCCGGGTTAAAGCATATAGCGTCTATAAAATATCATAAAAACAAGAAATATTACCAGATAATGTTATTTTATATAAGTTCCGTACATAAAAAATAAATATCCAACTTCTAATTATGAGTTTGACGGCTTTTCTTCATTTCATTCTGTCAAAACATAACGATATATACATGAAGGGCACCTGCAAGGCTTCATGGCACAGTTTTAAATCGCTCGGAACATTTCGGCCATGGCCGAGTTGTTACGATTGTATAAAGAGGTCTATCTCGAAGCTTTGTCGGAGGAGGCCGAGTTATTACGATTGTATCGAGTTGTTCCCCTTCGCATAATTGTTGTTTGTGTCAGTCAACTTTCGTTTTATTGGAAAGGTAAACAACTTGTTTTTGTGCATTAAATGCTTGTTTAGTGTAAAATAACATTTCACTTACATGGTAAAATATGAATATTACTCTTTATGATCAATTTCAACAATAAAATACTTCACTTAAAACAATTTCAATATTTTTAAAACACCCCCGTTGTTTGCACATTTCCGTTAAGACGTTAGGGATTGGAAGAATCCCGTATAACACGTCTATTATTTTAGACTTTTGTATCAGTATGCGAGCTTCTGAAGTAAGCAAAATTACATAGCCGCTGAAACTCCACGGGAAATGAACACAGATATTCGCCGCAATATTTCATAATTAATATGATGAAAGATTATATTGTCAAAGACGCATTTCCTGCTTTTTAAGTTTTAGTTTACATGAAATCGAATATAGAGCGACATACAGTTGATAAAAATCACGTTCGGATCCGATCCATGGTTAGATATCATGAACGTCTTTTGTTCCTAATAACAGAATTATGCTAAGCTCACTATCTTTGCTTGATATCATTTTAAAATTTGTAAATTTTTAAGACTCTAATTTTAATTTAAATGGCAATCATCTTTGTTATGATCATTTCGATATTAAACTACTTTTCATTTAGTTTAATCAAGACAAAATTGGACATTTTGCTCCAGATTTGCCTTTTTCATTTCTTCTATCAGCTGCAAACAAGGTTGTTTACAGATAGAAAGAATTTTATTATTATTAATTATTACTATATTCTAGTCAAACAAGATTGCTCTTATAAATAAAAGCATCGATGCCTTAATGGTAAAACTAATTCCTATTAATTTCAATTTCAAGTAATCAAAAATGACAACTTTAAGCTGGGCGGCATATCGAAAAAAGATGTTCCGCTGGCCTAGCCAAAGTGCCAATTGTGTTGTTAGATGTTTTGCCAATACAGTAAAAAGGGTCATTACAGTAATCTGGGAGAAATTTTCTTTTTCTTTCAATATTCAATAACAGCGGACAAAACCCTTATATCATCTAAATTGCAAAGCTATTCTCAAGAAGTTTGAATAAATATCCGTATGACACGACAACAAGAGCTTTCCTACCAACTGAATTATTCTACGTAAGATCAATTTGGCATATCCAAAACGTGTTTGACCACAATCAGTTCAAAACCTGTTTGTTAAGTAAAAACGGAGAACCCAATATATCAAGGAGCGACGATAACTACCTAGACTTTCAAACAGTACAATTGTTCCGATATTTAATTCTTCAAACGACATTTCGTCGATCAGTTGTCCAACGGAGTTTATGAAGTTTCACGGAATTTACAACAGGGGTTTCCGACGATAATAGACAATAAAAGAGACATACAATAACCCTTGACGACAGACGCACTACTATATGTGCCCACAAGAAATGTCAGATGTATATCGGTACAATAAACTCTTGAGTTGCCGCCTTAAACGTATCGAATATCATTTCAAGTGCGTTAATACCTTGTGGGTATATTCAAACAAGGAGTAAATGTCAGTGTCAATCTCAATATAGTGGTAAATACCTGTAGTAACCATCATGAGGTAAAGTTTCAAATTTGTTTTGTATCTATAAGAAATTAATATCACGAAGACGTTTAAAGTCAAATGGAAAGTCCATGTATTTTATCACCCCTTGTTTGTTGAGCCACGTTTGGAAATACTTAACAGTATCCAAATATTATCGACTTATAAGAGATTAAGATTCTTTATTTTTTTCAAATTTAACGCTTGCACATCTGCGAAAATTGAGAACAATTTGATGCTGTTGTGTTTTTCTTTTTCAGAAATTCTTCAATTTATTACGTAGCAGCCAAGATCTTTTAACTTTTTAGGTTCTTCATATTAAAGTAATAACTTTATTTCTTGGCGAGCGTGTGCTAAAACCAGGAGTCACGGAATCTTTCATTCTGGACCATTAAACTGTCAAATTTCGCCCATACATATAAAAAAGAAATGAGAAAGAGGAAAACATTTCATACTGCTTCATTTCAATGCTCCAGAAATGTTCCTTTTTTTCAGTCACATAACATATCCAACATTATAAAAACTGACTAATAAGCACGTGTTAGCAAGTTTAAGAATAGTTTTGCCATCCGTGTATGGCATTGATAATTAAGTGCTACGTAACAAAAATATTCATATCAATCAAACACTCTTGCCACTTCTCCACAGGGCTAACACTCGATCAGGCGTACGACTTAACCGCGGGTTGTTATTAAACAGGCGTTCGACCAAACTGCGGTCTGTCATTGGAACAGGCGTACGATTTAACCGCGGGCTGTCATTGAAACAGGCGTACGACTTAATCGCGTGCTGTCATTGAAACAGGCATACGACTTAACCGTGTGCTGTCATTTAAACAGGCGTACGACTTAACCTTGTGCTGTAATTAAAACAGGCGCATGACTTAACCGCGAGCTGTCATTGAAACAGGATCGTTTGTTAGATTAATTATTTACAAAAGGGAGAATCAACATCAAATAATACTTTTACAGTTTACGAAAGAAGCGGCGGAAATTTAAAACCCGTAGCTGTAGTCTAATGTTTGTCAATGTGAAAACAACAACACCTACTGTATACTTCAGCATGAATCAAAACTTAAGCAGGACACTACTTTACTTTATTAATATGCGAGCTCCTGAAGTAAACAAAATTACATGGCCGCTGATTAAACTCCACGGGATATGAACACAGATATTCGCGGCAATATTTCAGAATAAATAGGATGACAGATTATATTTTCAAAGATGCTTTTCTCTTTTTAGTGTAAATTTTAGTTTACATCAATTTATTTAAGATCGAATATGGAGACCACAATTTTTAGCTGATACAAATCAAGTATCATTTCATTGTTAGATACCAAACCCAATTCCTTGAAACATCTTTTGTTCCTAATAACTGAATAATGCTAAGCTCAGTATTTTTGTTGGACTTCATTTTATAATTTGTACATTCTTAAGTGTTTTTTTTGTAATTTTAATGATTATCATTTGTGACAAAATTGGCCTTTTTCATTTATCCGATCTTCTGCAAACAAGGTTGTTTTACAGATTGAAAGAACTGCAACTATTTCCTATTCAAGGACATAAACAAGATGTTGCTCTATTATATAAGCGAATCGATGCCTTAATGGTAAAGCTAACTCATATTAATTTCAATTTCATAGAAATCAATCCTTACAACTCTAAGCTTGCCGGCATATTAAAAAAGACGTTCCGTTCACTTAGCCAAACTGCCAGTTGTGTTTTGAGATGTTTTGCCAATACAGTAAAAAGGGTCATTACAGTAATCTCGGAGAAATTTTTCCTTTCAATATACAATAACAGTGGACGAAACACTTATTTCATCAAAATTGCAGACCTCTCCTTAAAGAGAGTTTGAATAAATATCCGTATGACATGACAATAAGAGCTTTCTTACCAACTGAATTATTCTACGTAAGAGCAATTTGGCATATCCAAAACGTGTTTGACCACAATCAGTTCAAAACCTGTTTGTTAAGTAAAAATGGAGAACCCAATTTATCGAGGAGCGACGATAACTACCTAGACTTTCAAACAGTAAAATTGTTCCGATATTTAATTCTTCAAACGAGATTTTGTCGGTCAGTTGTCCAACGGAGTTTATGAAGTTTCACGGAATTTACTACAGGGTTTGCCGACGATGATAGAGAAAATAAAAGAGACATACAATGCCCCTAGACAGACGGGCGCATTACTATATGTGCCCCAAGGAACATCTGATGTATTTCGTCATCAATAAGTTTTTGAGCTACCGCCTTAAACGTATCATATGTCATGTCAAGTGCGTTGTGGCATATTTCAATCAGGAGTAAATGTCAGTTATTAACCTCAATTTGGTCGTAAATACCTGTAGATACCTTAACCGACTCGTTGACAAATTTTATGTTGGCAACATCTTTTTAAAATGAGTTATTTTTTCTTTCTTTTATACAAAAAGGACATCAACTAGCACACACCCATAAGAATCGTCTTTTGTAAATCAAATATTTATGTGAAAAACTACAGAAAAAAATCTAATGTCATTATGTTCACATTTTACAAGAAATTATGTTATTCGATATATGTCCCTATAAATGTGAACATGCCTGGTAGTACGTACTTCAATAAGCTTTAAAACATAAACTCAAAGTTCACCACCATCATAACCTTCAATTAACTCCGTTTCATGGCCAAATTTAACTGATGTTAATTCAATTCTATTGTTCACATATGAACTTATACGTTTAAGTTTCTGGCAATCCTACATAGGAAGTATCTTCGCTTTGTAATAAAAGGAGTTGTGTTCGTATAATTTGACACATAATTGGAAGGCATAGACTTTTGCTTTATGTTATAACATGACTTTTTACAACATCACTGACAAAATCCAGCGAAAATCTGGAGATTTTTAAACATTCTTGAAACTCTTCTGGATGTAAGTATGACATATAGCCTAGATACGAAGTTCGTTGCTACCCTGACATATCTGTTTTATAACTATTTCGAATACGGTAATAAACAGCCATACTCAGATAGTTTCAAAAATGTTTTGTATCGATAAGAAAGGAATGTCATTAATAGAATTGGTTAAAAGAATAGGATGATATCACCTCTTGTTTGTTGATTCATGTTTTGTTATATATGTATAATCGTGTATAATCGTGTTATGATTCAGGTTATTTATCTTCCTCACTCAAATGTAAAAGCTGCACATAAGCGACAATCGTTTAAAACAATTAGATGTTTTTGTTCCTTTTTTAAACAGATGCCCTAATTTGAATTGTAGCACCGATAATTGTTCTAAAATAGTTAGGTTTATGCTGTCAAAGTAATACGCTTGTTTGTTGGTGGGTATGTGCAGAACCCGGGTTAAAGTCACGGAACCATTTCACTCTGGATCATTTAATGTCAAGTTTAGCCCTTACATCGAAAAACGATTTGAGACACTTGAAGACATTTCGAGCTTCCTAATTTGAATGATGCAGATTGTATTTTGTCAGACACATAAAGTATCCAACACTGTTAAACTGCTTAATAAGCTCATGGTTTTAAGTTTTATTTTTATTAACTGTGAACTGTATTGATATTTAATTTAGTGCTAAAACAAGCAAGCATGTATAGTCATAGCAATGTATCTGCACTATAGCCACCACAGCCCTTCGCCACAGAGTTATCTATGAATCAGGCGTAGGACCTCGAAATTTATCAGCAAACTTCGACCAAATGCTGAATAAAATATGGGTCCTGTATTCAACAAATTTGACGTGATGAACTTTAAAGGCATACTTATAACAAATGTCATAAAAGGAACAACGGCGAACCGAGAAGTCAAAATTTTACTATGAGCCTTCCCAAGAATCATAGTGTAATAAACAATCATCGTCGAATATCCCCAATACATTATACGCCATGCTTCGTTGTGTGTGTGGGCGATTCGGCTAGGCAACTCTCGTCATCAGGAATAATAAATAAAGCCATTTCATTGGTTCCACCAGGTACCAGATGCTTTTTCGTTTAAGAACCGGGTCTGTCTATTTAATACAATACTAACACAGATTATGTTAGGAAGATATATTTTAATTGAGGTACGTTTTCTTACTTTTATAGAGAAAACAACTACTGGCAGATACATGAGAATAGTATTTTGTGAATCCAAGCGTAATGTCATAATGTTCATATTTTACTCAAAATCATGTTATTCGATATATGTCTCTATACACTGTGAACATGCTTTACTGGTATTATGTACGTCCGTGAAACGCTTAAAACACATAATTATAAACTTCACCACCATTATAACTTTCATTTTTTTCTGTAATTCATCTAAATCTGTCATGATAATTAAATTATGCTGTTCACATAGGATATTACACTTCTAAATGACTGATAATAGAACATAGAAAAACTCCTTCGCATTGTAATAAAACGTTATTTTGTTTTAATACATTGAAGTGGATGGCATGGACGTTTGCCTTAGGTTATAACATGACTGTTTACAACAACATTGACAGGATCAAACGATAATCCCGGTGTTCGAAATATTGTCGATAATCCGTAAAAGTCGATGTTAACCTGTTATAGCTTATTTGAACTATAATGAATAAGGTGTTAAGCAATCATATTTGATTAAATTTTGTATTCCTGTTTCATATTTGTTTTGTATCTATTAGAAATTAATATCACGAAGACGTTTAAAGTCAAATGGAAAGTCCATGTATTTTATCACCCCTTGTTTGTTGAGCCACGTTTGGAAATACTTAACAGTATCCAAATATTATCGACTTATAAGAGATTAAGATTCTTTATTTTTTTCAAATTTAACGCTTGCACATCTGCGAAAATTGAGAACAATTTGATGCTGTTGTGTTTTTCTTTTTCAGAAATTCTTCAATTTATTACGTAGCAGCCAAGATCTTTTAACTTTTTAGGTTCTTCATATTAAAGTAATAACTTTATTTCTTGGCGAGCGTGTGCTAAAACCAGGAGTCACGGAATCTTTCATTCTGGACCATTAAACTGTCAAATTTCGCCCATACATATAAAAAAGAAATGAGAAAGAGGAAAACATTTCATACTGCTTCATTTCAATGCTCCAGAAATGTTCCTTTTTTTCAGTCACATAACATATCCAACATTATAAAAACTGACTAATAAGCACGTGTTAGCAAGTTTAAGAATAGTTTTGCCATCCGTGTATGGCATTGATAATTAAGTGCTACGTAACAAAAATATTCATATCAATCAAACACTCTTGCCACTTCTCCACAGGGCTAACACTCGATCAGGCGTACGACTTAACCGCGGGTTGTTATTAAACAGGCGTTCGACCAAACTGCGGTCTGTCATTGGAACAGGCGTACGATTTAACCGCGGGCTGTCATTGAAACAGGCGTACGACTTAATCGCGTGCTGTCATTGAAACAGGCATACGACTTAACCGTGTGCTGTCATTTAAACAGGCGTACGACTTAACCTTGTGCTGTAATTAAAACAGGCGCATGACTTAACCGCGAGCTGTCATTGAAACAGGATCGTTTGTTAGATTAATTATTTACAAAAGGGAGAATCAACATCAAATAATACTTTTACAGTTTACGAAAGAAGCGGCGGAAATTTAAAACCCGTAGCTGTAGTCTAATGTTTGTCAATGTGAAAACAACAACACCTACTGTATACTTCAGCATGAATCAAAACTTAAGCAGGACACTACTTTACTTTATTAATATGCGAGCTCCTGAAGTAAACAAAATTACATGGCCGCTGATTAAACTCCACGGGATATGAACACAGATATTCGCGGCAATATTTCAGAATAAATAGGATGACAGATTATATTTTCAAAGATGCTTTTCTCTTTTTAGTGTAAATTTTAGTTTACATCAATTTATTTAAGATCGAATATGGAGACCACAATTTTTAGCTGATACAAATCAAGTATCATTTCATTGTTAGATACCAAACCCAATTCCTTGAAACATCTTTTGTTCCTAATAACTGAATAATGCTAAGCTCAGTATTTTTGTTGGACTTCATTTTATAATTTGTACATTCTTAAGTGTTTTTTTTGTAATTTTAATGATTATCATTTGTGACAAAATTGGCCTTTTTCATTTATCCGATCTTCTGCAAACAAGGTTGTTTTACAGATTGAAAGAACTGCAACTATTTCCTATTCAAGGACATAAACAAGATGTTGCTCTATTATATAAGCGAATCGATGCCTTAATGGTAAAGCTAACTCATATTAATTTCAATTTCATAGAAATCAATCCTTACAACTCTAAGCTTGCCGGCATATTAAAAAAGACGTTCCGTTCACTTAGCCAAACTGCCAGTTGTGTTTTGAGATGTTTTGCCAATACAGTAAAAAGGGTCATTACAGTAATCTCGGAGAAATTTTTCCTTTCAATATACAATAACAGTGTAATATCAAAATATTTGTTTCCTCATGTAAAGGAAATACTCTTATTTCTTGGTGAGTGTTTGCAAGCCCTCGAATTAAGTCACGGAATGATTTCACTCTGATACATTAAAATGTCATTTTTCCCATACATAGTAAAACAATATGGGAAATAGGAAAACATTTCCAACTGCTTCATTTGAAGGTTTTAATCAGCCACATACAAGATCCAACATTCTCAAAACTTCGTAATAAGCATATGGTAGCAAGTCTAAGAACATATTTGCCATCCGAGAATGGTATTGATAATTTAGTGCTACCGAACAAACAAAAAATATAGTCATATATATCAAACACTCTAGCCCCTTAGCAACAGGGCTAACAATCGATCAGGCGAACGACTTAACCGTCATTTAATCAGACGTACGGCATAACTGTGTGCTGTCATTGAAACAGGCGTACGACCTAACCGCGGGCTGTTCTTAAAGCAGGCTCACGACTTAACCGCGTTCTGTCATTGAAGCAGGCTAACTACTTAACCGCGTGCAGTTACTGAATCGGGAAAATTTTATAGATGAACTATTAACATCTTAGAGAATTATTAGAGAATCAACATAAACTAAAACTTTGAAAATTTACAAACGAAGCGGCGGCAATTTAAAACCCATAGCTATATTCAAATGAATAGCCCTGTAAAAAACAACAACACATATTTAATACTTTAACTTGAATTATAACTTGACCGAAAATAATGTTATTATATTATTACGCAAGCTTCTGAAGTAAATCAAAATTACATAGCCGCTGATTATACTCCATGGGATATGAAAGCAGGTTATCTCCACAGTATTTAATAATTAATGTGATAAAAAGATTATATTTCCAAAGATGCATTTTCTATGTGAATTTTAGTTTACATTAAATCATTTTAGATCGAATATGGAAACAACAACTTTTAGCTGATAAAATTCACGTTCGGATCCGAACCATGGTTGGAGAACATAAACATATTTTGTTCCTAATAACAAACTTATGCTAAGCTCACTATCTTTGTTTGGTATCATTGTAAAATTTGTACATTCTTAAGAGTCTTGTTTTACTTTAAATGGCAATCGTTTTGTATGATAATCACATTATTAAATTACTTTTTATTTAGTTTTATCAAGGTAAAGTTAGACATTTTGCTACAGATTTGCCTTTTTCCTTTATTTTTTCAACTGCAAACAAAGTTGCTTTACAGATAGATAGATATTCAACTATATCCTAGTCAAGGACATAAACAAGATATTGCTCTCATAAATAAGAACATCGATGCCTTAATGGTAAAGCTTACTCTTATTAATTTCAATTTCAAGGAAATCCAAACTGACAACTTTAAGCTTTGTGGCATATCGAAAAAAGATGTTCCGTTGGCCTAGGCAAAGTGCCAGTTGTGTTTTAGATGTTTTGCCAAAACTGTGAAAAGGGTTATTACAGTAATTCCGGAGAAAATTTCAAAAAGGACAAAACTCTTATATCATCTAAATTGCAGACGTCTTTTCAAGAAAAGTTTGAATAAATATCCGCATGATATGACAACAAGAGCTTTCTTACCAACTGAATTATTCTACGTAAGAGCAATTTGGCATGTCCAAAACGTGTTTGACCTCAATCAGTTCAAAACGTATTTTTTAAGTTAAAACGGAGAACCCGCTTTATTAAGGAGCAACAATAATTACTTTCAAACAATAAAATTGTTCCGATACATAATGCTTAAACAGCATTGGATCAAAATTCGCATTTTCCAGAGACTAAAACTTAGTCTAGTCCTTTGTTATATAGCAATTAGGCCCCTTGAATAGCAGTTCCATAATGTGTCGTTAAAGGGTGCGCACATGGGATCACTCCAAAGGAAGTGAGACCCCTCCCACTGACATTTGAGATCCGAACGCTGTATGTTTGGTTCAGGGATTATCCCAAAAATACATTCTGGCTTTTGTTTGTCTAAAATGGTACATTAATGCTTATTTTCGTTTTTCATAACGACATGAAAAGTTCACATGAACATTTTTAAAGGACAATGTGTTGCGCCTCCCTTTCGCTTTCTCCAGTATACTTAATCAAGTATAATTTGTCTGAATGGAATATCTAAAAAGAAATGTACCGTATACGTGGGAAGCAGTCCAATTTAATAGATTCTAGATTCAAGATTCAATATTTATTTACAGTATATCCAGAAGGCAATAGCCCATGTGGACAAATAAGTATACAATATAGTGTTTTCAGGTGATTCCATGCATACAAATTACAGAACTTAACCAACAAAAAATAAAAATAGATATCAATTTAGCAAATACATCAGTAAATCAAAATATTTTAATTCTAAAATTAACATGTCAATATTTTATATGTATAATTACATGTTAGTGGAAATAAAGGGTATACATATACATATATACAATAGTTGTTCTATGACAAGAGTTATGTTTGCAAATATCTGTAACTCCCTATATCGGAAACCTATACATTTAGTATAAAACACCATTTATTTATTTATTAAAAATATTGAAATTTAAATGTTATGCAGATCATATGTTGTTGTAATTTTGCAATAAGTCACTTTAATACAGAATTTATGGAAGTGCAAGAACATTCGAAGCAGTTAACTCATTTCTTTATTTACATGCCTTGTAAGTAAAAGAATCATGTAATGTTGGCAAAGTTTTCTTTTCAATATTAAATAACAAAGAAGCATACATAATTTTAAACTACACTTTAAATATGCTAAATATTACGCCTGTTTAATAATTGAATTCTAAAGCAACGTAGACATTACAAAGAAATATGTTTAAAATATTTATGTTATTCAGAAACGAAATCGTAGAAAAAATATTAATTAAAAAATATTTAAGTATTACATTAAAATAGATTCGACATGTACCTATTGTATTTTACCGCAAAACACTATTGTAAAAATAACCCTTCGAAACATCGTGAACAAAATAATATACACTCAAATAACAGTTTTTTATTGTAAAGAAAGACAAAAACTTACTCAAGTGTGGTTGTTAGCTCTCCTTTCTGAAACTAATACTTAAAACGAGCGTACAAGTTAACTAGTTGATGGCAGTGTCGCGTAAGCGAATAACCCATTATTATAGGAGCAAAAGAACATTGAGCGTAGGCAATAACTGATGACGTCACATGCGCGAAATTACCAATACTATACGCTTTTGTTACTTTCCCAAATCATTCAAAAGAGACCTTAAAAGGGCGAAGTTGCATATTTTATTCGTTTTAGTCACAATAAACGTGTTATAGAAATTGGATTCGGTATTGTTTTTAGATGAGTATCTCTCTGAATGATGTTGGCGATCCCTAGAGTAGTATAACATGTGGCATCATCTTGCCCATAAAAAGGTTCAACCAATGTGCCACGTTGAGAAACAAATACAAAGTTATGAGTGGAATTTTATGTCTCAATCAAAGCCAATATATAGAAAATAGAAAAGTAAGATATAATTGTGTTTTATTTGATTGAATGTAGATGACCTGTGTGACGCCAAATGTAATATCAAATGATGTAATGTCTGAATATTTTTTAATTATTTTCGTTAATCTATTTTTTGAATAATACAATCGAAACACATTTGAACACATAATACAACAAAGACTAACCACACTTGCATCAAATATTTCATTCAACAGTTTTGGGGTAACCGCCTTGGAATGGTCGGTGAAACTGGTGGATACTGGGGGTTTATACTATTTTATTATAAACAATATCATTTTATAGAGATTTATTTATGAAATAAAAGTGATATTTCACTGTTTCAAACAGAGAAAATATAAATTTGATATTTTTCATTGATTTCTTGATATTTTTTACTGTTTTGTACTTTTAGCACGTTCTGATATAAACAACAAGACATAACGTCATCGGTCACAGGAATGGGACACAATACCGACGACGTCATTTCCGAACTGACGTTATGTGCGCATACATTTTAGCCTGTTTCTTTTCGAATAAAATGCAATTAAATACATTTGAAGAACAATTTTAGGCATATGATAAAAAAAAAACTCAGTTTAAAGTTGTAAACTATTTCACGTAGTGAACACTAAAAAAGAAGTTTTGATCGTGGCTTCGCCACTCTTAAATTATAGCTTTTGGTGCTCACTTGGTGAATTACATCACTGAATCAAACAAATATCCTCTGTTTAGACTGGTGAAACTTCACACCTGTGTCAAAAACATCAGGACAAAATAGTATATGTCTTTTCAAAGAACCGTTGAAGGTTTTTACGACTCCTAATATGGGCACTGGTTAACATATGTAAGTAAAACTTTCATGGACTCTCGGTATTTCAGACTTCTTCGGGATAATCAAATTACAATGATGGAAATAACGCTTCCTAGTTACCTGAACGTAGTCTAAGTTCGGATGTTGGAACAGCGACGTCGTCAATGACGTCACTGCAATACAAAGGCATTTAACCAAACGTTTACGTCGTTCTATTAGGATCACTCATATTTCAAAGATATTGTGTACATTAGTAAAGCTAAAAAAATAAATGGTGAAAGTAAATGCTTATTTTGACAACCAGTTTGTTATAACATTCGTTTTATTATATGAATACAATTTCATCCCGTTTAAAGGGACTCACTCATCTTTCGCACGATATTTTCCCATTAACGTATCTGTAAACAACAATATTCTAACTATTTTATAACTCATTCAAACTGACATTGCAAAAAATACACTTAAAGTATAACAAACAAACATTTTGTATTTGTTTTAGTGGGGTGCGAACCGACACCGGTACAAGGAATCAAAAACTTACAACAAAACCTTACGCCCACAAGTACGCATACACGCATATATCAATATTTGTGGAAGGGTCAGTATCTTAGATTTAACAGTCCGTATGATTGCCACACGTGATGTCGTCATACAAAGTTGCTCATTTTACGCAACATGCGCAAGCCCTTTAAAGGCATAATGATCAAAACCTACGAGACACTCTTAAGGAAACACCCAGCAATAACTGTAGCGTAACGGACTGCACTAATTACAAGTTCCACAGAGAGACAATACAAAAGCCGCTATAAACATATATAATACCTTACATGGTTATGTCCCTTGTGTAATTATATAAGTACAGCGGACCTTTTCATAGTATTATTTTTTTAATATTTAGCCAATTGGACTTTACGAAAATATTGACCGGTCACTATTTTTTTTTAAAAAGACACTTGAAGACTATTAAATGTTGTGTGAAAGCGACGATTTTATAACAATTATTGTACGAGCTGGCAAAATGTCGTCTGATGCAAGTCTTTTCAGACTTTCAAGAAGAAAAGATGCAAAAATTACAAAAGTAGCAACCAAATTTGCTGAATCATCGTTCCGCTATTATTGTTCAAAGGGGACAGTGACAATAAAAACTTTGATTGTTTTGCATTCAATCAAGTATACGGTCGTCCAAAGAAGGAACTCACAAAAAAGAATGCTTGCAATTCGAAGTGGTTATTCAAGCTATAACTTTATTAGGGAAGGGTCATCTGGACATTGTTACAGGGACTGAATACAATTCATGTAATGTTTTGTCAATGTTGAGGCGGGGGAGTGGGCGGGGCGGTATGGACCACAGATCTTTAATATGAAAACTTAAGTTATTGACAAGTTATACAACTCTATAGCGTTTGATGCTGCCACTAACTGGTCACATGCAGAAAGTCTGGTTCGAACGTTGTATGCTTTCTGCAGTAGAGGCCGAGAAAACCAAAGGGAATCTATCAGCCAATGTTTGAAATCTGACATGAGTAAGTTGATGGTAATACTTCATTTTCCCTGGACATTTTCAACATCACATAATTTTAGTATTAGTTCACATTGTCGATGTTTATATCAAGTAGTTAGGCATTCATTTTTTATATATACATATATTTTTCATAAATTTGGAGTAGAATCGCTTTTGGTCCTTGTCATAAACAAAACATATTTCGACCATTCAAATAGTTTTGTTAAATTTAGAAGCCTGTTTTGTTCGGTTACAGGAATCCTAACACAGAATTTCGTCTGAAATAAAGGACAGTACTTGAATGACTTTTTTATAAAGCAAAACCTACATACTTATTTTTCGGGATCACAGAATGCTGTACATAAAGATACAAAGGTAGTCAAAATTAGATGTTGTTATCAAGTCGATTCGCATGTATACATAAACGGTAAACATTATTTGCCCTGTAGCAAAATTCACGAAATATATCAGTCAACGCAGTTCAGAATGCGCTGCTTTCTTCAAAATGCCTTGTGATACGTAATGTATGGTAATGACATCTGGTACCAAAAAGCCGCTTGTAAAGAACGCAACAACCATTACACCTCTCAGTAATGCTTTATTCGAAGCCAGAAACATAATTGCAGTTTCAGGCCACATGAGGCAAATTTTCGCAGCATTTTTCGGGTACTACAAAGACTACCACAAAGACTACAGATGTCTCACGCTCTGTCAGAATTAACCGTGGTGGCGCTGACCACGGGAACACCTGCCGCTGCAGAATTCAAGGATAAAATGGATGATGCCTTGTGCTTGTCTTATTCGCAAACTGAACACTTACTGAATAGTATCTCCAGGTTTTTTTTAACTTATCTCCCTGATAGTGCCATTGATACAAATATATCGGTTTCAGAAATGCCCGACCAACTTCCACTGATCAACAAACAATCTCGCTTGGATCGCCTTATTTCACTGTTCAAGAAAACGTGCATAGTGCAACTTGCGATCTCGCATTGTTTAATTAGGAAGTTACAATTAACAGGAACAATCTCAATTTAAAAAAACAAAACAAATAAAAAAACAGCAAAAACACTAGTTATCCTTATCGTCCGCCTGTGTTCAATTTCAATAACTAAGCTTTCAGTCCTTTGATTTAATTTAAAAAATGCAGATTCGTGCTGTCTTTAAAACCTTTTTTGTCTCCATAGGAACGTTTCAGATTTTAAATAGGGAAATCATGTGTTTTTATTTAAACTAATGTTTCCTTTGTTTGTTCCCAGTTTTAGTACAATGATGCTTTTCATTATAAAACTCTATTATCACACCGTTTTAATCCTGTTATTTACTAAGGCAGACTGTGTTGGATTTTAATAGTCTCAAACCATAACTGCATTATATCTTTAAAATGTTTTTGCATTAGGTACTCGAAATTGTATTCCTTGGTCTGCAGAAAGAGTCGGGATTCCTAATCATAGTAGTACTTGGATTTTGCCTGTAAGTTTATTATTGTTATTTGTTTTATTATTAAATTTCATCAAGTTAATGCATACTTTGATTAGATTTACGTTTTTAATTTAGTCGGGATGGTTGGGATAAGACTGAGGTTCAAACTAGTTGAAACCCCTATTAAATTTATATTTTATTGACCGTTCCAAATCCTTGATAAATACCCGTATTTTTATATATATAGTATATATTGCTTGTGGAGTTTTGTTTAGTTGTTCCATGTTTCTGGTTTGTGATTGTTTAGTTTGTCTTATATGTCTTTGGCGTTGACCCTTAAACGGGGTTTAAGTTTAAACGTTCGAACACTGTGCTTGTTTCTGTAGTTTCTCATAATACGTATTGTAAAAGTAATGATACTGTAAACCAGACCTCCTGATTAAATTTTGTACAATTTGTTAATTTGTCTTTCAACGTACCTTTCTTGCAGAAAATTATATTTCTAGCTGTAAGCGAAGTGCGATATAATAAATGAAGTAGTACAGACCACTTATTTCTAAAATCGAATACCCGGTAACATATTGCCCCTTCATTTGATACTCGTCCTCGATTGTTTTGAGACTAATTTACAATGACATTGAAGCTAATCAACGTAAGGTATTTAGTTTGTGCATTAAATGTGACGGACTAGGCAGCTTGTTTTGTACATCTTGGCTATAAAAGTTAGTTCTATAGCCAGCACTTTTGTAGTGTAAAGCAGAACACAAACAGAGAACCTACCAATTTCAAGAATACCACCGCAACACACAGGTCAATATAGGAACGGTCATCATTAAACTAATGAAATACATACTAGAAAGAAGCATTGACATTGTTGCTGACGTTCGCTTCATAAGGAATAACTGCAACCATAAAATGAAGTTATACAGGGAAGAACAGGTCCCGATATCTAACAAAATACTTGAGTCAAATCTACAGCTAGAGAATCATTTTGAAAAATAAAGTCGAGTTTTGAAAGTTGTATTTGATTATGCTCTTCTTTTAAAGTGCAATACTCCATAGAATATGTAAATTAAAACCTCCAACAGTTCATAGAATAACCTTTCTACAGCTAAACATATCATTGAGTACAGATTAAATAATTTATAACGATTACTCAACCACGTTTTTATCTTGAATAAGAAGAGGAAGTTTTATCAATATATATTAGGAGAAAACATTAATTCATAAAGAGTAAAGACATACACAATTTTGAAGCAAACCATGCTGTTATTGAGATTTGGCATAGGTATTTTTTGTGATATTAGTACCAACTTCAGAGTATCACTTGGGGTAAACATGTTTAAAAGATGCTGAAACCGAGAACATTGTACAGAACTAGGTAACGAAGGAGAACAATCATCAGGGAGGCCTCAACAAGAACAGTTATGGATCAGAGCCTTTGGTGGTGGAGACCTTGCTACATGCAGGTTTTGTATTGTAAAAGCAGAGTAAGCAGACTCCTGATGATCAAATGCAGTTAAATAACAGTGCTGCGACAGCGGTGGCAAGCGGTCTGTTATGTGCATCAAAGTTTATAGATAATCCACTATCAACACTACAATTCAGATTGGAGCCTATGCAACAGTCATACGAACAATGTTGATTGAATAATGCGAAATGAATGCTGACAATAAATTTGAAGACAAGTGTTTCAAATGATGATGTGAAGTATATTCATAAACTATAAAAGTGACACTGTTATTCAAATCAATACATACACATGTAAAGCAAACAAAAGTTTTGAGTTATACATCCTTAACTACTTACTAAATAATGCATTAATGGAAAACACTTATTACTATTAACAATATTATTACCGTGTATTTAATAGCTGAAAACGCAAAAATATTAAATGATAGGTAAATGCTAAAAAATTTACTGCAATCTACTATGTTCTAATAAGGTTGCAATACCGTGTTTTCTGCACATTTCTTGTAAATTAAACTCGATATCCTCCATAAGCATCATTGTTTTCGACATTTGTTCATTCGCTTTGGTATATTAAAACAAGTGTATTGCATCTCATTTGGGAGTAATAGTGCATCTTTAAATTATAGCAAAACAAGTCATGTATTGCATTTCAATTTTGTTCATTTCTTATAAAATAAAAATATTTATTGAGCTATTATCGAAATTAGTCTTTAGTACTTAAGATGCCACGATATTGCGTTTTGATGTCAGTTCGGTAGTGTATTCAACGTTGTTTGACGTCTTGGCATTTAGGCCTCTCTCACAATGCCAAAGAAGTGTATTATATTATATTTTTCTTACTTTAAATGGCAAATTTAATAAAAAGTATGGAGTTTTTTACTTTGAAACGCCATTCCATGTATATGATTTGTCAGATATAGTCTGAAAATGTCAAACAAAATATTTAATAGTATTTTGAAAAAGGCCTTTTGACCAAAATGTCAGAACACTCTATAATTCGAAAATCATTAAGGCAAATCTCGATCTTAGTCTCGGCTTAAAGAAAAAAATGTTTTTAAAGCGCATTCTACAATATATTGATAAAAATTGTTAAGATTCCAAGGAGAAAGAAAATGTATTTGAGTATAATTGTTATATAATTTATTGCTTTAAAAGAAATATTCAAACATTTTTTTTCCTTTAAAGTTAGTTTTCTTCGAAATATTGACGAAATCTTTTATCAACAAATTCTAAGAGTCCATTTTGAAAAGAAGTTTAAAAACATGCATGATTTTGAATAATACTTGTATGCTTTCATGTGGTAAAATGAGTTGAGATTGAGAAGTCGTTTTAAACAATATGGCATGGCCTGATTTCGAAGCATCAGTAATTTATCCGCATTCCTGTTCCAATATTCACATATTTTTAAATATAATATCAACAATGTTTATAAGCTATTATCTGTTGAGTAAATATATAAGCATTTTTTGTGATACAAGAACATTTGGCATTAAGCTAATACTGCATTAATCGTCATCATTGATGATTAAGCATAACAACAAATACAGTTTTTATGTCGCAGTTTATTTAAATTAGGTATGTCTGCTATTTTCCTCGGTTCTACTTATTCCATTTACCACTTGTAATGCATACTCACATTCAAATTACTTTGAACAAATGATCACATTTAAAACGATACAGTTCTACAACATTAATGGCATTTATTCGGCTTATGACTCTTATTTCCAGCGAAACGGAGTCCCTAGCGTGATATTGTGTAGGAATAGTATTGTTATAATGCAAGTAATTGCATTAATGGTATTGCTTTCCATTCGAATGGTGGTCACTTTAAAATATAAGCACTAATTGCTGTTCTGTTATTTCCGGTCGGAACGTTAACTGCCGGAAATATCGATACTTTTTGAAAGATTATACAGAAAGTTTTGGACTTTCAAGGAAACATTTTCACGAATTGCTCAAAATGTGTTGATAATTGGAGACAATATGTTTCCTGCATTTTTCGCGAATTGTCTGTAAAAGAAATTGCTAGAATAATTAGTTAGACATTAATTGAAGTCATTATGTTTTCTTTAATGTTCGTTCTGTATTAATACCATGAATTATATTTTAAGTAACATATATTGTACGAACTATGATGTTTGTTTCTTTTCAGCAAAAACTTACATGACTTCAATTGATATTAAAAATGAAATCAAAGCTGAACATATTTATTAGTACTGCTCTGATTGAAAATATAACCATGGAACCAATTCGAGTTAAATTCATACTACGACATGGGTATACTTCCATTGACGCATTGAATATTGATATGTTAAATAGTGGAACTACGGGTTCACATGAACCCAATTTTATGATACATTGTAAGAAGCGGGAGCAAGCCCAAAATAAATTATCGACCGCCCTGTTCACGTTGGAGGACCGTGCTTTAATATTTACAAATATACTTGACCAGGTACGTTCCGAAAAGAAAAATGTGTAATTTAAGAAGATATTCTTTTATTATTTCACAAAAATGCTGGGCACGGAAAGTGCTATATTAAACCTTTAAATCGGTATCTGTTTCGATGCTTGGGTCCTGAAAGTCATGAACATTTCATCACTGTCCGGTCATGAGTTGTACACCTTCGTCGAGACTCTACCAATACTTCTGTTTCGAATTTCCGGACCAAAAGACGCCACTTTTAAAACAGGTGTCAATTAAAGCCTTAAATGACGCACATTCCATGAACATCTTGTGTTTGTTTTTTTATAAAAGATAATTAAAATGGTTTAAAATGCACTTAATTATTCCCTGAAATTGATTGCACCTGCTCCATTCATTCATTCTTCTGCTCGATTGCACATCATGCTGTTTATAAGCACAATATTGAAGGTTTATGCTTTTATGATGAAACTAAATACAAAATTCTTTCACATGATACTGGTCAATATACCATAAATTTACCAGTTTTCATGTACCTACTTGTTTATGGATATAACATCTTAAAAGTTCGTTTCCTTTATGCGCTCGTCTTCGAGCCTGGTTGCGTGCAAACGTCTTGTTTAAGATCTAATTTACAAGTTATGTGGTTGGTGTATTGCAAAAGGATTAAATTATGGGTAAAGACCCCAGCAGCGAAACTGGTAATAAATATGTTTCTAGTCGTTAAAACAGACAGTGCCCGTACAGTTTTGCGATGCTGTGATGGATTTGGCAACTTAATCAACGGGCGTACGCAAAATGTCGTGTCTGTCCCATCCCTCGCTATTTTTCAGCGCGAAAACAAAACCCCGATAGACAATCCGCACTACGGGGCCACCTGGAAGGTGAAAAAACACGGCCCATTTCCACCGTTGTCCCCGGTATACCCCCGGACCTTATGGGGTGGGGGGTGGCGTGGTTACAAATGACTGGTGTCGAATACAAAATCAAAGTACTGAAAGTTCTGCATGGAGCGGCTGGCAAGATGCCACAGTAAATGATATGTCGTGTTACACGGTGAGGCAAATTGAAATGTTTTCATAGTATGGATATAATGTTAAGAATTTTCGAAATGTTTCTTATATTTGTAGGGTGATAAGTTCATATACTATTAAAATGAAATAAAAGGACAAACCAAAAATTGTAAAAAATGGCCCATTTCCCCCGTTGACCCCGGTATACCCCCGGACCCTGTGGGGGGCGTAGTTACAATTGACTGGTGCATAAGTTGAATATGTTATTCGCTAATTCAAACAAACTTTTCCAAAGATTTTTAAAGGCAAGTATTACTATTTAGATTTATCAATTCGAAAAGCAATCGATCGACTCGTGTGATGATTAGATGGATCTAAGAAACATGAAAGCAAATATAACAACAGCAGCCTCGCTTTGGTAGAGAATCTTATATAACAATGAAGATACGTTTAACGATTAGATGTAAACACCCCCTAACACAGTTTTAACTCGAATACATAATCAAAGTACTGAAAGTTCTGCATGGAACGGCTGGCAAGATGCCACAGTAAATGATATGTCGTGCTGCACGGTGAGGCAAATTGAAATGTATCCATGGTGTGGATATAATTTTAAGAGTTTTTGAAATGTTCCATATATTTGTAGGATGATAAGTTCATTTATTATTAAAATGAAATAAAAGGACAAACCAAATTGTACAAAAACTGTGTTTTCGTTGTTCTAATATTTCTGATATAGTAAATTAGTCGATACTTTTTAAGGATAAAAACAAAAATGGAAATGGTCGATATGACGAAGACCGAAGTACAGAGAATATGAACATGTCACTTCCAAAAAACAATGATTACTCGAATCGGAAGATTATTCAAGTACTCGAGTACCGATTTACTACTCATTGAAAATCTAGTCTGAACTTAACACATGGTACTACCGTCCCCAACAATGAACAAGACGTGTTCTCATGACAGTCATATTTGATGCACGCGATCGGCCTCTAATGAAGTTTGAAATATTTGACTGTTCCTTAATGCCATTCTGAATAATCTGTCAAATGAAACGGACTTAACGAGATGAAATCGGGTGTTTTATCCTTTTGACCTGGCTGCGTTAATAATCAAACAGACTTCTCCAACGTTCTGGTTTCGATATGCAGGGTCTTTTGAACGAGTATTGGGACACAACAAGATGGTACGCAGTATGCAGATAATCGATATTTGGCATTATTTTGTATGAAATTAAATGTAGAAACTTGTTGTAAACACGTTTCATACTATTCGGTATACGAGATGGAGGAGGGTTACGCCCTTTCACATGCGACCGGCATTGTATAATTTTTAAGGCTATGATCTTCTAGATGACACAACACACGTTTCTAAAGTCAACATACGAACATACTAGCGCAGGTTTGTATATAAAATAAGGGGTGAGGGGAGGTGGGAAAGAGTCTCCCCCTCCACCCACCCCCTCATAAAACTGCCCATGAAAGCTTAGTATTAATCAATAGCAGTGGGAAGAAATGACTAAAATAAACCGTCCTTTCAAAAGACACATAAGCCCCTTCTCCAATTTTATTTTTGGGTTCTGGTGACGGGACACATATACAGAATTCGTCCACAGCTAGGGGGCCTAACCCCCTAACGAGAATTGCTGGACATGAAACTCACGAGCTAATACGTGCATAAAAGTACTGGGTTTGATACATCTGAATGGTCTATTCGATTACAGAGGACAAACGATCGAGTATATTCATTTATTTACTTGTGCATATGATGTATAATTTAAAATTTTCTTGCAATGCAGAAACGATATAATATAATAAAACATCAGTGACTTCACCTTAAGCGCCTTGTTTTACATTGGCTAGGATGCATAATTATACGGGATATGTTGATCGATATGCAGGTCTAATTACGGCCGTTTACATGTGTGAGTTTGTGGTTACCATTAAGGATCTTAAGAGGGTTCCCTCCCAATACTAACGCGTCTTACACAGAAAACATCCCTTTTTCCTATGTACTTATACCAATTAGTTACCAGATACTACCCACTTTTGGATTTCTGCGTTATTTGTACCACCGTCTAGCGTAACAAATACTGACACGGTGTTGCATTATTGCACTTGGAATAGAATATGTTAAGATAGTCTCATTACATTGATATCACTTAATGTCACGTCTCAATAAAATAAAATAAAGTTTGTACTTTTGACTGACGCCTGTACCATTTGTGACAAATTTGTTCAGTTATTTTGAAGTGATACTGACAGTTCAATTGAAATCTTGCGTTGAAACTTATATTGACTCTGGCGTGAAAATTAGTATTAAGAAGCAAAACAATTTAGTGTGAAAGTTCATTTCCTTTCTGCTTGAAGCTGGACTTCTCTCGACTGTTTAAACATCTTTATAAAATGAATTAAGATGAAAATTAGATTACTTTTAATGACCACTAAGGATTGAAAGAACTGGAAATTGAAAAGGAATATGACCTTCTTGTTCAGCATATACCACAATTATACACATACATCAGTAATTGTATCGAAAGAGTTCAAGTAAAGGTTACGTTTTGCACTAAACGGCATTAAAGAATGTTCTTCGGCAGCCAATGTCTTTCTCATATTTCAATGAGGTATACATGTCCCGCGCAGATATAATTATAAAGCTGCTGACTTTTTAGAATGTTGTGCTAATAGAAGGCGTATTGCGCATTCCTGCATCTCAGGACTTTGCCTTAATTCAAAATAAAAAGTAAATCTGTGTTAATTCATTAAGCTAAAAAAGTCGTGCAAGTGGAAGGCAACTTTGCTTAATGCTCACAAGGTGTTATGGATATGTTTGCTCGAATAATAAACATGCGTGCGGAGCATATTCTTGCTTGTTGATGGCATGGTGTCATGATTATGTTGATGTCGCTATAGAAAGACGTCTTGAGAGTGGAGTGCATTCATCATAATTATTTTGATGTCGTTCGAGGAATCATTACGATGATATTCTTAAGGTAAAATGGTTGAGTTGAACTCATCAATTAGCTCTATATGTTAGTTACGTTATATTCAGGGTAATGTGGCTGTTACACTTCACCTGACGTCCTATTCACCAATATTGGTAAAGCGCATTTTATTCGTTTAACTGAGAATATGTGAATCAAATGGGCGTCATGAACAGAAAATAACTTTGACATTTGAGCAAGCCATGCTAATGTTGTAACAATGCTAATGTAAATCAGCTGTGTGGGTCAATGAAATATATATGGTTTGGTGCCGCTGAAAATGTATATGCATGGCGTAGTCAAAACTAAACAAAATCTGCGATGTAAACAGTACATATGTTGAAATGGTCTGGTGATGTAGATGACTAATGTCAACCCAAGTGAGCAACAGAGTCACAATGTTTTGTTATGCGTTAGAAGTGCCAACTCATCATCCGTGGTAATGCCATATACTAGAATAAAGAAGGTTAGAAGTGAGTATGTTCAATTGATTTGGCCTTTAGATAATAAATACGCGTTAATTAAAAAAATATCTGCGAATGTAGCTCAACACCGAGATGACTTTGTGTTGTGTTAAAGTAAATATTCTAAAACAAAAAAAAATATCAAAATCTTTCACAACTTGATAGAACTCAATGTTCACAAAGTCAAAACCTGGATGTTCATTTAAGGATTTATCGTTTTTCCGACACATTTATATTAAAGGTAAGCAAATTTACAAATTTCAGAATTGTATTTTCACTACTTAAATGTCTAGATGCTTTATGAATTAATATTTTATTGAAAATGATCGTCTTTGTCTTTAGTAAGAAAGTCTGCTTTTTCAGTAATTTGCAGGCACGATGTATGCATATTTCTAGACATTGGGTTGCATAAGTGCGGTTGCTATCCAGTATTATAAGCAAAATTGAATTTAAAACGGTAAAAAACTTTCGTGTCTTTGTATAGGATGATAACATAATTATTATAGTAGACTTAAAAGTAACAGGAAATTCACTACTGGAATCACATGCCATTAAACATGGTTTAAAACCCTGTAAAAAAGCAAAAACCATTAATTCACCCCATTAATTCTTGCATTATTTTATTTAACAGGTTTCATAATATTAATGAGTTACATCTTAAAATACCATTAAAACACCGATTTTGGCACTGAATCATGCCAGTAGAAATATAGTATTGTTATAATGCTAGTAATTGCATAAATGTTATTGCTTTCCCTTCGAATGGTGGTCACTTTAAAATGTAAGCACTAATTGCTGTTCTGTTATTTCCGGTCGGAACGTTAAATGCCGGAAATATCGATACTTTTTGAAAGATTATACAGAAAGTTTTGGACTTTCAAGGAAACATTTTCACGAATTACTCAAAATGTGTTGATAATTGGAGACAATATGTTTCCTGCATTTTCGCGAATTGTCTGTAATAAGTAAGACATTAACTGTACTCATTATGTTTTCTTTAATGTTCGATCTGTATTAAAACCATGAATTATATGTTGAGTAACAGTAATTGTACGCCCTATGATGTTTGTTTCTTTTCAGCAAAAATTGTATTTGGCTTCAATTGATATTAAGAATGAAATCAAAGCTGAACATATTCATTAGTACTGCACTGATTGAAACTATATTCATGGTACAAAGTCGAGTTAAATTCATACTACAGCATGGGGATAGTTCCATTGACGAATTGAATATTGATATGTTAAATAGTGGAACTACGGGTTCACATGAACCCAATTTTATGATACATTGTAAGAAGCGGGAGCAAGCCCAAAAGAATTATCGACCACCCTGTTCACGTTGGAGGACCGTGCTGTAATATTCGCAAATATAATTGACCAGGTTCGTTCCGAAAAGGAAAATGTGTATTTTAAGAAGATATTCTTTTATTATTTCACAAAAAGCTGGGTACGGAAAGTGCTATATTAAACCTTTGAATCGGTATCTGTTTCGATGCATGGATCCTGAAAGTCATAAAAATTCCATTACTGTCCGTGCATGAGTTGTACACCTTCGTCGAGACCCTATCAATGCACTTAATTATTCCCCGAAATTGATTGCACCTGCTCCATTCCATTCATTCTTCTGCTCGATTCCACATTATGCTGTTTATAAGCACAATGTTGAAGGTTTATGCTTTCATGATGAAACTAAATACTTTTTTCACATGATACTGGTCAATATATCATAAATTTACCAGTTTTCATGTACCTACTTGTTTATGGATATAACATCTTAAAAGTTCGTTTCCTTTATGCGCTCGTCTTTGAGCCTGGTTGCGTGCAAACGTCTTGTTAAAGATCTAATTTACAAGTTATGTGGTTGGTGTATTGCGAAAGGATTAAATAATGGGTAAAGACACAAGTAGCGAAACTGGTAATAAATATGTTTCTAGTCGTTAAAACAGACAGTGCCCGGACAGTTTTGCAATGCTGTGATGGATTTGGCAACTTAATCAACGGGCGTACGCAAAATGTCGTGTTTGTCCCATCCCTTCCTATTTTACAGCGCGAAAACAAAACCACGACAGTCAATCGGCACTGCGGGGCCACCTGGAAGGTGAAAAATCACGGCCCATTTTCACCGTTGTCCCCGGTATTCCCCCGGACCTTGTGGGGGGGGGGGGTGTTGGCGTGGTTACAATTGACTGGTGTCGAATACAAAATCAAAGTACTGAAAGTTCTGCATGGAACGGCTGGCAAGATGCCACAGTAAATGATATGTCGTGTTGCGCGGTGAGGCAAATTGAAATGTTTTTATAGTATGGATATAATTTTAAGAATAATTGAAATGTTCCATGTATTTGTAGAGTGATAAGTTTATATATTAATAAAATGAAATAAAAGGACAAACCAAAAATTGTATAAAGAATGGCCCATTTCCCCCGTTGACCCCGGTATACCCCCGGACCCTGTCGGGGGGGGGGCGTGGTTACAATTGACTGGTGCATAAGTTGAATATGTTATTTGCAAATTCAAACAAACTTTTCCTAAGACTTTTCAAGGCAAGTATAACTATTTAGAAATATCAATTCGGAAAGCGATCGAAAGACTCGTGCGAGGATTAGATGGATCTAAGAAACATGGAAGCAAATATAACAACTGCAGCCTCGCTTTGGTAGAGAATCTTAAATAGCAGTGAAAATACGTTCAACGATTAGATGTAAACACCCCCTAACACAGTCTTAACTCGAATACAAAATCAAAGTACTGAAAGTTCTGCATGGAACGACTGGCAATATGCCATAGTAAATGATAGGTCGTGTTGCCCGGTTAGGCAAATTGAAATGTCTCCATGGTGTGGATATAATTTTAAGAGTTTTTGAAATGTTCCATATATTTGTAGGGTGATAAGTTCATACATTATTAAAATGAAATAAAAGGAGAAACCAAAAATTGTACAAAAACTGTTTTTTCGTTGTACTAATATTTCTGATATAATACATTAGTCGACACATTTTAAGGATAAAAACAACAATGGAAATGTTCGATATTACGATGACCGAAGTACAGAGAATATGAACATTTCACTTCCAAAAAACAATTAATACTCGTGTCGGAAGATTATCCAAGTACTCGAGTACCGAATAACTACTCATTGAAACTCTAGTCTTAACTAAACACATGGTACTACCGTCCCCAACAATGAACAAGACGTGTTCTCATGACAGTCACATTTGATGCACGCGATCGGCCTCTAATTAAGTTTGAAATATTTGACGGTTCCTTAATGCCATTCTGAATAGTCTGTCAAATGAAACGTACTTAACGAGATGAAATGCCAATGGCAATTGGTGTTTTCTACTTTTGACCTGGCTGCGCTAATAATCAAACCGACTTCCCCAACCTTCTGGTTCTCGATATTCAGGGTCTTTTAAACGAGAATTGGGACACACCAGGATGGTACGCAGTATCAGATAATCGATATTTGGCATTTTTTGTATGTTATTCAATGCAGAAACTTGATGTAAACACGTTTCACGTTTCATACTATTCGGTACACGAGGTGGAGGAGGGTTATGCACTTAAACATGCAACCGGCATTGTATAATTTAAAAGGCTATGATCTTTTTGATGAAACAAAACACGTTTCCAAAGCCAACATGAGAACCCCCTAACGAGAATTGCTGGACATGAAATTCTCGAGCTAATACGTGTATAAAAATACTGGGTTTGAAACATTTGGGTTTTATACATATACATTTGTTGTAATGCGGAAACGATATAATATAATAAAACTTCAGTGAATTCACCTTAAGCGCCTTGTTTTACATTGGCTAGACTGCATAATTATACGGGATATGTTGATTGTTATGCAGGTCTAATTACGGTCGTTAAAAATATGAGTTTGTGGTTACTATTAAGGATATTAAGATGGTTCCCTCGCAATATTACCGCGTCTCACACAGAAAACATCACTGTTTCGTATGTACTTGTACCAATAAGTAGATACTTCCCATTTGTGTATTTCTGCCTAATGTGTACCACCGTTTTACGTACCAAATACTGAAACGGTGTTGCATTATTGCACTTGGAATAGAATATGTTACAAGAAAACTATGTTTAAATGTGTGTCGACTGAATAATCCAAGTTGAGTTAGATAGTATCATTATATTGACTTTAACTTAATGTCAAATCTAACAAAGTAAAAATAAAGTATGTACTTTTTACTGCCGCCTGTACCGTTTGCGACAAATATATTCAGTTGTTTTGAAGTGATACTGACAGTTTAATTGAAATGCTGCGTTAAAACTGATATTGACTCTGGAGTGAAACTTAGTATTAAGAAGCATAACAGTTAGTGTGAAAGTGTGAAAGTTTATTTTCTTTCTGCTGTAAGCCGAGCTTCTCTCGACTTTTTAAACATCTTTATAAGAGCAATTAAGATGAAAATTAGATATCTCTTAATGGCTACTAAATATTGGCAGAATTTGAACTTGAAACGGAAAAACACCTATCTGTTCAGCATATGCAACAATTATATAAAAAACATCACTAATTATTTCGAAAGAGTTCAAGTAAAATTACCGTTTTGTAATTAACAACAGTAAAGAATGCCCTTCGGCAGCCAATGTCTTTCTCATATTTCAATGAGGCGTGCGTGTCCCGCGCAGATGTAATTATAAAGCTGCTGACGTTTTAGAATAAAGTGCTAATAGAGGGCGTACTGCACTTTCCTGCATCTCAGGACTTTGCCTTTATTCAAAATAAAAAGTAAATCTGTGTAATGTCATTAAGCTGGAGACGTTCGAGAAAGTCGTGTGAGTGGAAGGCAATTTGCTTAATGCTCACAAGGTGTTATGGATATGTATGCTCGGAAAAAACATGCGAGCGGAGCATATTCTTGTTTGTGCTTGGCATGGAGTCATAATTGTGTTAATATCGCTATAGAAAGACGACTTGAGAGTGGAACGCAATCATCATTATTGTTTTTATGTCGTTCGAGGAAGCAATACGATGATATAATTTAAGTTGATCAGGGGAAAGCCATGTGACTGTTTAACATTACGTCCTGTTCAACACTGTTGGTCAAGCGAACATGTTTCGTTTAACTCTGTATATGTGGTGGGGCCAGATGGGCGTCATGAACTGATAATAACCTTGACGTTGGAGCAAACCATGCTAATGTTGTGTCAATGCTAATGTCCATCAGCTGTGTGGATCAATTTAAATTGCATGGTTTGTTGCAGGATTGCACATGAGTCGATTACGGACCATGAGTTGCAAATAGGGCGGGAATAAAGTTGGAGTAATGCCATGCAAAGCGGCTGATTTCACTTGTACATGAAACGCCGGTCTAACATGGTGTTTAAGATTTGGAACGCCATCATCATACTACTTAAGCATATCTCTTTGGTAGTCAGTCAGTTCGACACTGTCATTAAATGATCTCAGACTAAGTATTCAAACAAGTTTGGAAGATCATGTTCGTTCGACATTGACAAGGAACAAACAAAAACGGTCAGTTTTGCTTTGTTGGTACATCACGTACGCAGTCCTATTATTGAAAGCAAAACATTGCAGGAAGAAAGATAGTGATTTTTCGTGTTGGGCTAATATAAGTCGTCTTTCAAACATCATATGAATGGGTCCGATCTGATGCTTAACTATAAATAACGATCAATTCTGATTGGCCACTGTTATCTTTGTTGAATGAACCACTTATTCCCATTAATATGTACATGAAAAGAAATATGTGTCAAATCGGGCTTTGGCTGAAAATTAATATACATGGCGCAGTCACTTTACAAAAAGTGCGATGTAAAAACTACAAATGTTGACACGTCCTGATGGTGTAGATGACTAATTGATAATTTAATAGATGTACAATCGATTTGGCCTTTTGATAATAAATACGCGTTAATTAAAAATATCTGCAAACGTACCTCAACACCGCAATGACTATGAGTCGTGTTAATGTAAATATTCTGAAACAAAAAAAATATCAAAATCTTGCACAACTTGATAAAATCAATGTTCACAAAGTCAAAATCTGGATGTTCATGTAAAGATTTATCGTTTCTCCGACACATTTATACTAAAGGTAGGCGAATTTACAAATTTCAGAATTGTATTTTCACTATTCAAATGTCTAGATGCTTGATGAATTAATATTTTATTGAAAATGATTGTCTTTGTCTTTAGATAGAAAGTCTGCTTTTTCAGTAATTTGCAGGCACGATTAATGCATATTTCTAGACATTGGGTTGCATAAGTGCGGTTGCTATCCGCTATTATAAGGAAAATTGAATTTAAAACGGTAAAATACTTTCGTCACTTTGTATAGGATGATAACATAATTATTATAGTAGACTTAAAAAGAATAGGGAAGGGGCTGAACATGAATGCATTTCTAATAAAAAAAAAATGATATACAGTCTATGTAAATAAATCTCATGATAATAAATTTTGCCTACCTTCGTGTTCAAACCTATAAATAAAAAATCATAACTACCTTTTTTCTCCTGGAAATCCATTGCAATAGGGACAACGTACGTCATATGCTAAGGGGAATTACTACTTTAATAGATGCCCGAACTTTATGCATGCATAACTACGCCTTTTCTAAATGTATAAGCAAAGTTTCAATCGATTTCGACTTAAGGAATTATGTTATGCCTTATCAAGGGGAAATCTTCTTCAAGCATTTGTACAGATGTTTGATGGTTGGTCAACATGTTTGAATTGGTCGGTGAATTGTACTCATTAGATTATTATCGACTAATCAGTAAACATGTTTGGCTTATTTTGACCAATCTAAACAATTAACCAGTTTTATACAGTTGTCTGCTGGTATCTTCCATCTTAAAGTACATGCTTACTGAAAAATGTCGTAATTAAGATAACTACAATGGTTCATTATAAGAGCATGTGTTGAGAAGTTCAAACGATTTTCAGACAGAAAATGCATGACGGAACAAAAGTAGCTGTAAATGTTTCTCGTTAATTCGCTTTAAACGTCGAAATTGAAGAGTACATTCTAATAAATACATTAAGGCTTCCACAGTATAAAATTGTATGGGAAGGCCAAAAATATTTCAAAAGAACATTTTTTATTTAGTTTTGAGAAACGGTCTCTTACACGAGAAAATATACATCCTTTGTGACAGGTTATGTTTTGAAAAGTATCAGTTGATCAAATTTAACGTAAAAAGATTTGTGAAAGGCCCTTAAAGCTGCACTCTTACTCCCTTATAAGATCTACCACAATTAATGCAATTGTTTAAATATACCAAAAAGGATGAATACATGTCATAAACAATGGTTCTTATGAAGCATACCGAGTTTTATTTGAAAGAAAGGTGCAGAAAAATACTTTGTCTCTACCTTATGTTTTAACAGTAAATATTTTAACATTCACCAATCATTAAAAAACAAATGTTTAGCTTTTAAATACACGGTTACAATATTGTTATCAGTAATTAGTAGTTTTCATAAATGCATTATTTAGTAAGTAGTTTAAGGTTTATCACTTAAAAATGATGTTTGTTATACATGTATATGTATATGTATTGATTTTGAATAAGAGTGTCACTGTAACTTATTGCTAATGTAATAAAATAATAAAAAAAAAAACTCGGCTCAGCAATAGGAATAGTATCATATTTGTTTTAATTCATTGTTATAACTTTTGTTGCTATAGAAACCTCAGACGATGCCAAAATACAATAATTTAAAAAACTATAAATGCCGAATACAGGCTATCAATGTATACATTAGTAACAGTCTGTTTCACAATGTCGATCAGACTGTACTTGCTAAGACTTAATCATTGTGACATATTTGTCCACCACTGATTAAAGAAAAAAAAACTATGTGGACATCGACGCTCCGGATGGCGTCTATTTATGAGAAACCTATGGCGCTGCAAAAAACTTGTTGATTTTTGTCATTTTTAAAAAAAAAAAATGCAAATACATGGTCATATGTGCGCATACCAGATGCGTTGAAGATTTCAATTATATTCGACTTGACCATTGAAAGAGAGGCTGGCACACCCTTATTAGCCATATATACCATGAAATTGGCAAGGGAATTCTCGCCGTCGTCACAGAGTTTTCTTTTTCTTTTTGGTTAACACCCTGCCTGTCATCTTTTCCCATAACATAGTAAAACGAACGTATATTTTGGCAACGACGACCTATATATTTTCATTTCCTTTTAACAAACGGCAGATATCGCTAACCCATGGTATCCTTAGTGTACGTAATATTGTATTGGTAAGAAAACAAACGCAGATAACATAACAACTAGTTTTTAAACAAATATAGTGTTAAGTGTATGCAGTGTGCATTCCAATTACTTCCATCGGTTTTAAGAATGCCAGAATTCAGCTTTACGCTTGACCATAGAACAGCCATACCAAATATTAGAACTAATTCCTTTTTCACAATAAAAAAATGTACAACACAAGACAATGGTAAAATATTTAGGTACTTAAGATTGTTCTTAGGCAGTCTTTAGAGAGCGGTATTCCAGAAACGCGACTTGTCGCCTGACACGACATATTGAACATGAATATATTAATACACACCACCTGCGTAGCAACAATACTACTTACGTCGATGTGGGGTGTCAAGTACTTGCTTATGTGTATTTAACGTGTTATTGCATTTTTCATGACAAAAAATTGCGTGTTACTCTAAATATAGTTTTACTTATTTGATAAGTTTTATTGAAAAAATAATGAAAATATAGCATTTACATACAAAGACATTTTACCCTACAACCAATAGTTAGCTACGCCGCATGTTTGCACCCCGTGTGAAGTCACACACATATTATTTTTATGAATGAGTTATTTAGAAATAAATCGTAGGCGGTTAAAGAGTTCATGTAATATTTTGTTAAATAGCTTTTATGTTTCAAATCATTTTTCAGCAGCAATCGAATTATTGTTTTTGTTTGAGTTAATTATACGCGTGACATCAGTCGAAGCAAAAGATATTAGATTCGATGGAGACAATCCAGAGATGAACTGCCAGGAAGTGATCGATTTCGGACACGAAGATACATCTAGCGACATCTCCTTATCCAAATATTTGTATGTTGACGGATATTTTTACTATTTTTGATATGGCAAATCCTTCACTACAACATCTCCATGTTACTTTCAAGTCAGAGTTGATTATTCACTAAAATTATTTTGCATTTTTAATTGTTGGTTAACCTGAATCGTCTCATCCATCAAAAAAGAACATATGTGCTTATATAGTTTAAAACATTGACGAGTTATATGGCATTCTTCCAATCACTTATGTCTAATCGGATTGGTGCAAAAAGGATGGGTGGTGAAAGATATAGAGGATCTGACATGAGTTGTCATTTTATACCAATTTTTATTAAACGAGTTCAGGAAAACTGTTAGTTAGCGAGCCTTTGGCGAGCTTACTAACAGTTTTCCTGGACGAGTTTAATAAAAATTGGTATTAAATGACAACGAGTGTCAGATTCTTTTTATCACATGCTTTTTCCGGTATAAAATGGCAATAAAAACCTACCTGTTTCACCTGCGAGGCTGATGAGCCGAATCTCACCAAGCGTTGTCATTTCCCGCGCTACATGCATTGCAGGAATGTAGTACCAGGATTTATTTAAAACAGCATATATACCCGATCGTTTTAATTCCGTTTATTTAAGAATGCATTCTCAGATGATATCCAGTAAAAATCACACTGTAAACACTTTAATTTTAACGAAATCTTTCTTTCTGTTATACCGGAAGTGAACATAAACATCATGACGTCATCTAGTAGATGTGACGTCATAATGTTTATGCTCATTTTCGGTTAAAATAAACTAAATTTTGGACGCTTTTAAATTTGCTTTTTCAAGATATCAAGACGACATACTTTGTTATCCTCTTAATATTTAGAAAGAAATTCAGCTACTCTAACAAAACAAATATTTATTATAGAAAAAAAATAAGAATTGAAGGTTTGGTATACAGGAATATTATCAATTAGCAGTTCCTTTTTGCCAATTAACTTTTTATATAAATGCGGAGCGATATATTCTCTGACCAATAGATGAAGAGCAATGTTATATTACACTTGTGTAAGATAAAAAAATACGTGATGGTTATATTAAACCGGAAACAAGGTGTAGCATGTGATAAATTGAAATGGTATTTAGATAAGTTTTTTATGTTTGAAATAGATATTAAAGGTTTATATTCGTATTTTACCATGTAAGTGCATATATTTTTTGCACAAAACAAGCATTTAATGCATCTAAACATAACAAGTATACCTAGCGTTACTACTCGACTTTCTCAGGTAAACTTCGAGATAGACCAGTCACCTTGTGTAAACTATCGTGACAACTCGGCCATGGCCAAAGGGCTCCGATTGTTGTAAATCTGTGAACCGCAGCTTTGCATGTGCTCTTCGTTTTTAACAGTATATATCATTATGTTTTGACAGTATGAAAAGAAGAAAAAAGAAGAAAATCACTCATGAAACTCATAATAATTCGTCGGATTTTATTTCTTGTGTACATTAATCAGATTTTATAACATTATCTGATATTTGTTTTTGTTTTAATGACATTTTATAGTGCAAGATGCTATAACCCGGAATCCCAATCGTAATAACTACCCACTTTTTGTAAAAAAATTGTACGTGGATGATATGCCATTTCATAAATGGTAAAAGGTCAGTCAGCTTACTTAAATTTGGACTAGTGCTTCAAGTGTTTGATTTATTGTCTTTATAAAGAATAATGCAGCAGTCAATTGTAGAATAGCTTACATAAGGTATTTTTAATTGGCCAAGCTGGGAACTGCGTAAAATTCAGTTACATGGTTTGCTCAGTTTGATAGATCTCTATGCAAGTGTTCGCATGGTCGTGGGTTCAAGCACCATACCAATAGCACCTTTTCTCACAGGTTTCTTTAGAATCCATCATCCAGGCAACTATCATTTTTTATAAAATTAACAGTAAACTTTTAGATTAAGAAGTGCTTACAAACAAGGCTAGTATTGTTTGCATCATCTAATACAATCTACTGGAACAAAGCTTAAATGGCTGCCTGACCTGACTTAAAAATCTGATCGCAATACATCAGACTGGAAGATAGTATTGAGATGGAAAAAATGAAACTTGAGCCTACCAAAGCTGTCAGATTGCACCAAAAAAAATAAATAAATGCAGGTATCTCCTGAGATTTTGTAATTATTTTTTGAAATTTCTCATTCATTTAGGAAGATTATTTGAAACAGAGTTGGCAAAAAAAAATGAACAAAGGTATATACATTTTGAATTCTAATTCAATTGAGAACTTTACTGGTCAGCACAGTTGGTAAAATGCTAGGTTTCCAATATAAATGTGCCTGGTTCGAATCAGTACAGCAGATGAATGTAGTGGCTGTGTAGCCAGGATGTAAACAGGTAATGCATATCACTTTAAATGTTTAAACTGCACTCTCACAGAATGACTTTTTTAACAACTTTTTTTTTTATTTCTTGGTCTTGGAATGAATTATTTGTATGTGAATTTCTGAACACTGGTCATAACAGACTACTAAAAAAGAGGATTGCTGTTTTCTTATATTAATTCGGTCAAAAAAAGACAACTAAAAATATTGGATCGCCGTTTTCGTTTTTAAATACGGTCAAAAGATGATGTTCTATGCCTAAAAACTCATTAATAGTATAGCGTTAGTAATGCTTTTAACCATAAAACCATTAGTTACGAATGTAAATATAAAACAAAACATGATCTTATCTTTAGTCAGCAGTCTTATATCATCAGTGTTCATACTGCTTTTCATTAGCTTTTTCCATGCTCAAAAGCAAAAGAAGTTGTCAAAACCTTCAATGTATGAGAGTGCAGCACTCTCACAGATTGAACGTTTTGACAACTGATTTTTTGTCTTTGAACGAGCCAATTTATGCAAAAATACTTGAAAAACATTTAATATATAAGATTGCTGACAAAAAAAAACACACAAATATTTATATTTAATTTCAAAATTTGATGTTTTATGCATTTTTCTTAAACCGTTATTAACGCTTTAAGCAAATAAAACTTCGCTTTCAAATTAGAATATGAAAATCTGCAATGTAATATTTTGTCAGCAGTCTAATATCACTGGTTTGCATATATTTACGTAAACAATTGCTCATTCAAAGACAACAAATACAAAAGTTATAAAACGGTAAATCTGTGAGATTGCAGCTTTAAATGTGTTGATTAGGCTCAATTCGCACCTAAAATTTTAAAGTATTGTGGCACCTAAATGGTTTGTTTTAACAACATTACATGCGCATATGTATAATTTTGTATTCTTTTCATAAATTTAGTATCTGTTAATAACTAAAAAATACTTCAAGATTGAAGGCACACACTACAGATTGATGCCCAAAGTTATATTTCTAATTTTAATGCATTATCATTATCATTTCTAACTCATTTGACTGATATGATCAATGCAGAAGAAATGCAAATGATTAAGCTGCAGATATACAAATGTAATCATTATTTTGGCACTTTTTTAACACATTTATAATTAATAATGTTTAATCTGTACACAAATAATAATTATGCCTTTTTTGTTTTAACCATCAATGTCAAAGAGTCCTACATGATAATGCATTAAATTGAAAAAAATGCATTAATTTATATAAACCCTTTAAAAACAAAGACATTTCCTAAATCCAAAAAATAAATGAATATTGATGCAGAGTTCTTTTTTTGCAGGTGTTACAGTGTAATCTGCACCAATGTGTTTTCTGTGGAGATAAAGAGATGGTGACCAGCGATTTTTTGTTTGACATATTTATACTTGATGCAATGAAAAAATGCTTATTTTATCATGGTTATTTTAATTTAGAATTGGTAGGAGGGAACATCACTATGTGGTTTCATGTTCATCGTCAGATCAAAACCCATGCACATGCCAAAATGAGCATTTGAAAATATCAAAATGGTACTTGTTGTATGAAGTGTAAGTTAATAAACATAATAAACAATTTTATTTACCAACTTCAATTTATTATGGCCCCTTCGAAGAAGAGGAGTATATTGCTCAGCAAATGTTGGCAGGTCCATCCGTCTGTCCACCAGTAGACTAAAACTTGTCCCGGTGACAACTCCACAATTCCTGGACCTTTTGTCAAACTGGACATGAAAGTTGGGCTAAGCAGTAGATGAACCCGTTTGATTTTAGGGGTCATCGGATCTAAGGTCACAGTGACCTTGAACAGGAAGGTGTCAAAGCATGCTTGACAATGCTTGGACATATGACCCTCAAACTCAACATGGAGACTAAGCCTGACCAGTAGATGACCCCTATTGGTTTTAGGGGTCATTTAGTCAAAAGTCGAGGTCAAAGTGACCTTGAATGCTGTTCGAAAATGACTGGACAATGCCTGCACCCATGGTCATTAAACAATTTGACTTTAAGGTTGGGTCTGATAAGTAGATGAGCTGTTTGGCCTGACCAATAGATGAGACATATTGATTTGTCACAGAGACACTGAACGCAAACAGCTTGCCTGTGTGACAACTCGACATAGCCGGCACCCATGGCCTTCAAACTTGACATTTAGGTTTGGGGTGACCAGTAGATGACCCCTTTGGATTTAGAGGTCAAAGTCACAACTCCAATATTGGTCATTACAATATGTTATTTACTTATTCCCTGCTGCTAAGAGGATACACGTTTATCAGCAAATATCAGCCATCATCTGAATAAAATTAAAAACTGAACCATCTAAACTCATATGTTGAATGGTCATAATCTTAAAACCGCCTCAAAGGCTTCCTATGTCAATGGAAAACCAGCTCTCATTTCGGTCCATGCATATTTTATTCATTTTACCAAATATTCTTGACAACATGGAGCTTATTAATGCTGCGGGTTTGAAGTTTAGGACCTTTTTTTCTTCAGCACCATGCAGATTTCTTTTCACTTTTATAATAAAAAAATAGAAATCAAATTTTGAAGATATCAGGATTTTTTCTTGGTATGATGCCACAGCACCAAGCAGATTTGTTTTCACTTTTATATCAAAGAAAGAGTAACTAGAGCACACATTTTGTATATATATATATATATATATATATATGGATTGTATTTGCATTTTAAGACATTGGCTTTAACAGACCCTAATTAAATGGACCCATATACTTGCTTATTGACACTGTTATAAGCGACGTGAATTAGCATATATTGAAGCATTTCTTACATAATGAATATGCATTTAACTGATTTAAAGCGGTTCAGACTTTGGAAACTTGAATTTTGAATCTTATAGGCCATTGGATACATGATTAAGTAGGGCCGATATAAATGTTCTTATTATAATCACATTTATCCTTCTTCATCTATCTTCATCTGCTTCATCTAGAGAGTTCACCATTATATATATATGAAATCAGTTGATCATGGTTTATTTGAAAAAATCTTAGCGGTAGTGTTTGCTTGGTTCAGTTACTTCACCGACAGTCTTTCAGCGCTTTGATCGTTTTTGGTTTGATTATTGACTTGATATCAAAAACTTCGAATAGTGTGTATAGTATAAACATAGAACCATGCCGAACATCAATATACAAGCCCATGCTCTATTACATCATCCTACACGTGACTAAATTATAACATTTAGAAAAACGAAATTTCAGATATACTTTTGTAATTATACTGATATAGCTGCTAGTTGTGTTGTTTATGTTGCTGTTAAGGTCAGTTACTCCCACTTTGATTTTTTATACGAAACGCTAATAAGTTTTTTCCTATATTAAGGCAATTCAAAAATGAGACAACCTCATTTATTTGATATTATTTATAACCATAGATTCTTTCTCACCAATTATATACGAGAATTACATATTACAGCATTTACATTTTTTTCAAAATATTTTTCCAATTTAGCATTGTTTCATTATTTTAATTTACAAAACTATAATTTATGAAATGTAAAAAGAAACAAAACACAAAATAAATTTGCACTATGATTTGACAAACAGATGCAGATGTTCCCTAGAACCAGGATCATGACCAACTTAATAGTTGAAGGAAGCAATGAAAATAAGTCAATATGGCTGCTGAACATGAGTTCTAGGAGCATTAACCAATGGGGCATTCGTTGGTGCTTCCATCCCTCCGGCGCGGCGTGGACGCTGCCCCCGTGCCAGAGATGTCATATCAGATGCAGACCAAAGTAGTTGTTCTCTATGTGTTGCAAAAGTGTAACGTCGTTTAGCTTCACTGATATTTCATCACCAGCACGAAGCTTAACCAACGTCGCTATTTGACTCGCGTAATAATTAAAGTGACCTCGCGTGGCGTTTTTACGAGACTGTACATTTGAAGCGATTTCAGTATCAGCAGTATCAAGTACGCTAAACTTATGCATTGCATGTTTTATCTCTTGCGTATTGTTTGATTCTAAAGGAATTCCTTCGCCATTAAGACGTCGTTCTGTTAGACCTAGGAACGAGTATATGTAGTAAGTACCGCTTACGGGAACAATTAATCGGCCATTTTGGAACCTAACTCCGTATCTCTGAAACCCTGTTGTGTAATAAAGGTCTTTGTCGTGACGCCAACATGTGACCGTTGTCATTCCAGCATTACCTGAAAGTGTAATACCAGTTTATATACACTTAGAATAATACAATCAAATCACAGATGTACAGGACAAAGGGAAGCAATTACATGAGGTTCAATAATTCGAATACACACTGAGCTATGTCCCCGTAGCTTTATTGAATGTTACACTGCTATCGATAACATTCTGCTTTAAATAATTATCTAGAGCTACTCGTCTGGATCAATAACAAAAAATCGTGTTTGTAGATTGTATAGCTACAATTTAGATTTTCATGACTTGGGAAATATGAATGTAAACAGTAGTTATCTTTAAACTAGAATATAACACGTACCATGCTGATGTTCTGGTTTTTCACGTATGCCAACTAATTTTGCTGAAGGCTTCATGTCCCACAATGTGTTTTTATAGTCATTCATCAACTGTACATCGTGTTTCAAAACATCTACAATAGTTATGTATTAAATAAGAAATCTTTACAATATCTTTTTAATTGAGTTACTCAGTTGTCTTGCAGATAAAAAAGATCAAACGTAAGAATATTGCATGTAACTGACATTTATGACATAGATATTGATAGCAATATACGTCCCATTTTATGCAAAGTAATTAAGTCAAACCTTATAGTGGTACTTACAAAAATAAGGAAACTGATTTAACCTGAATTTTGTTCACCTAAGTGATTTTATTGATAAAAATGTAATATGTATGCTAATAACAGTATTTAACATGACGAGTGCCTGACCTTTTATGTAATTTTCTGTTTGAATTTTCTCCCGCTCCTCAGCTGTAGCGTATGCAGATGAAATTTCCTAAAGATGTTAATAAGCTCATGTTCATTATTTTGATAAAAATAATGATAGTTTAATTGTGTATCTTGTATCACACAGGAAGTTTATTGAATATGAAAGAAATCTGTGACAATTACCTTATTGGCATCGTAAAAAGAATAAAAGAAATACGATATTTATATAAAAAAAAATATTTTTTACAATAATTATGTTTTGTCAGATATGAGCCAAATTAGGAAAACCAACAGCCGGCTGTCATGTCCATAATGAAAGTTTTACCTTTTCAAAAACTTCAAGTAACAGATCTGTAGTTCTACCACATTTAATGTTTTTGTTATCATATTTCAAACAGATCTCCGTATCCTTGTCTATTTGCTTGTTATCCGGCATTGTCCACACGATACAGAGCACGGCAATCAAGACAATAAGCAGTAACAATAAATTAGCTCCAGCAAACCTTTTAAGCAGTTTAACCGACATTGTTACCATCGCTGGTCTATGCTTTGTAATGCGAAGAAGTTGTCAGCGGCGGTTGTTATAAACCTGATAACGAAACCTGTGCGATTAGTTTTAGCAAACTACCAATGAATGCATGTCCTTGCATAACATAGGACGTTTTTATTATCTTTACTGTCGACCTTGCATGTTCTTGGTGTGTAAGCGGAGAAGTTGTCTGTGGCGGAGCTTATTTTATATGATAAGGCCACTCGAAATTTAAATTGTGCTTTACGGATTTTTGAGAAAAAAAATGAGCGAGTTGTCATTTTTTTTGTGTGTGTGTGCCAAGTATTGATTTAATATGGACAGCGTAAAAATAATAGGTTAGTTGTACGTAATGCATTCAACTGATTTTCTTCATTTCTATCGTCGACAATCTATTTTAGCATGTTTTCACAGAGGCGGTATCACAACTGTACAAGTCGATATATACATTTCCGTTTCTTTATTTCCTTTTGATTTGGACGTATCTGTAAAGGCACTGGTATGTGCTTACCGAAAGAGAACACTATGTTAAGACTTCTATTAATGCCATGGAGGTGCTTTATTTCTCCCGGATTATGTTGTAAAGGAAACACATATCAACGAAGGGTAGCATTTTTTCGGCCTATTTCTGCCAGTTTTTTTTCCGATCGCTGTTTCTGACCAGATATTTATCTGCAATTGTTTTTGTCGGCATTTGTCAAAAAGGACCCAACCCTCGAACATCATTTCAGACCAAAAAAAGATGTATGATCCTGTGGAGAAAACTCTTATACCGAGGTTATAAGTACAAATTATTATAGCTTTGTTTATGTCTGACTACTGTTTCAATAGCATTCAGCCTTATTTACCAACGTAAAGAGCATATCCTGAGCTCTCACGCAAAGATAACGCGCCGCAATAAGATAACATTCCCATTTCAGAGAAGATGAGCTGTTTAGTAAAAAAAACCGTATCAAATAAACATCCTGTTTCGATTTTGTATCGTAAAGTGTTATCAATGGTCGAAATAAGTGTGATGAGTAAGACACTTAATTTAGTTATATTGCAAATGGTTTGCATTCCTAAAATTGCCATTTTACATAAATATCAAACTGTAAAAGTATTTATCGACAAGTAGAATGTTTCGTAGACCGTAATGTAGTAATAAAATGGTTATTCAATACATGATATTGCTTGTGAAAGTAAGTACACTTTCATAAATGATATTAAAAAGTGTCATTATCAATTCAATCAAACATGCATATGAAAAGATGACTGATATAAACGAAGCTTCATTCATGACGTTCATCGATTTCAGATATTTGAAACATTCGAGATAAACATTATTAGAGGCAAAAATAACCTTGACTTTGAAGTACGACTGTAAATAAGATGGCGGAGACAGATAATACATAGCTTAAGGTATTGCTAATTTGGTTGGGATTTAAGCCGGGATACATAATTAATACCCGTTTGACAAGGAAAGTGGTATCATATCTTCATCAGTAATAAAATAGTATAAGTCATGACTTTCTTCTAGATATTAGTTGAATGGCATCAAATAATATCTTAATGAATAAGGATGGGCGGAGTAAGCGTAGCGAACGAGTCTTTCTTAATTATTGAGAGTTTACTTCAGGCTCACTGGCTGTAACATTGTCTAGGCGAAATCTGACACAGCGAGTGTGTTTCGAAGTTTGTAGATTGTATAGCTACGGAAGTTCAAACACCCGCAAAAGATGAAGTTATTTATAATTAAGCCTTATACTTAATGATTACCAAACTGTAATTATAGTGACTGAAAATGTGGTCTTTATTTTAAAGCTTAAGGTTATGTCACTTTTTCTTCTATACTGTATAGTCTTAAAACGTACTTTTTCTCAAATACCATCGGCCTGGGTGAAAACCATCTTGGAGACTTACAATAAATATAACTATATAAATTTGAAAAAAAAAAATCACAATCTGTGAAAGATATTGCCACCAGTGGTTACAAATTATTTCCCTCATTAATAGAGCTTTCTAACAGGATATATTAAGAGCAAACATTCAGTCAATGCATATCAAAGATATCAACTAAAATGTTTATGAAACTTAGTTAAACTGTTTAGAAAGTTGTAATATGTATATGAATTTCCAGCTATTAATGTTAAGTTGCCCTTTGACTGACATGTGAATTGTTTGAAACAATGACATGACACAACTCATATGTTTGTAAATTACCATTCGCTTGTTTCAAACGTATCACCTGTCATATCTGGGTTTTGCTTTAATCATATTTATTAAAATGAAATAACCTAAAACATAATAGTCACTGTAATAAACCTGACCTACAACACGTCATACAGGTAAAATATTAACCACACTATTTAAATACTTTAAAGACAGGTTTTGTTAAATGTGTTTTAAAGCGACAGGTAATCAGCTAGAGTATCGTTTAACGTACCCGGTAATTAAGTTCATACAAAAAGACGTAGTCACTGTCTCAATACGACGGAAGACGGATTTCAGTAATAATAATTTTGCAGATATTCCATTCACAAATGCACACATACGGTTGCCTAGAATATTTATCATTTACTTCTAGAAACTCCACAGTTTTATATATTAAACTAGAATGCTTAAGTTGCACAATACAGTTTCAATCGTTCCCGCCCATGTGTAACACTACATTGTGTTCCTGTATATATTATGTTCACCTGTATTATGTTCTTTTCAGTTCTGAAAATATCTGATTCGATAAGGGAGATGCATTCAGTTAATCCAACAGATTATTTTCCTTAATCCTAAAATTAATCAAGAAATTAACTTGAAGAAACCTTACTTAAGAATAAAACAAGTAAACATAAACTAATGGGTAAACCAATTAATTCTATGATAAGGGATATTGGGTCTATCGGCAGAAGCAGGAATACAATTCAGAGTACCTAATGCAAAAAACTTTTCAACGATATGATGCAGTTATTGTAAAACCAACAAAGTCTGCCTAAGCAAATAAAAGGTATACAAATGTGTGATCATAGAGTTTCATTATATAAAGGATCATTGTACTAACTCTGGTATTGAACAAAGAAAAACATTATTACAAAAACAAATACAATATATATTTGCTAAAATCTTCTTCCAAGTGAGAACCCTAAGTAAAATTTGGAATAAAGTGACGTTATACGCTGAAACATTCCGAGTTAACCAAACGAATGAACATCGGTTTTACAGATAACACAAATCTGCAAGTTTTTAATTTAATTAAAGGACAGAAAGCTTAGTTATGTAAGGACACCCTATTCAACTTTATATTTATATAAGGAATTCATCCTCAAAAAGCAGACGGCAAGTACTCTTCAAAGTATTGCCTTTATGTACACAGCTTAAACAAATCCCAGCAATTCATTGAGTTAATCTGCCCAACCAGCTGCTGGATACATTTTAATTTTACGAATCTTTTTTAAAAAGAAGTGCGTACAAATCACTAAAAGGTGCAATATGAAGCTATAAAGTTCTTTATGATTCCTCCCGTATGTAGATGAAATGGATTAAAGAAACAGTCTTAAGTTTTTCAGAATTATTTTACGTCGCAATGATCATTAACGGTCAACAACATGTATCATATTTTCTGAAGATCTTTTGAGCACAGTAACCTAGTTTGGGGACTGCAGTTTTGGCCATACGAGCTTCCCCAACTACCCGATTCTTACGATTCGGTCCATGATGTTGATGTCTTGTTCTGATAATGATAAGAAAATGTGTTCTTGAATTCTATGATGTACGACATTAGCGAATAATTTACTTTTGGTCTTATATTTATGCAGGTTGTATTTTTTAATAATACAATTCTTACTAATGGAATTGCTCCGATCGGATAGTTGGGATAGCTTGGTTGGCCAAAACTGCAGTCCAAATACCAGGTAACTGTGCTCATCTGTAACGAACGTATGCGCAGTATTAAACTCTTCTATGTACATGTGATATAGAACTATTTACCGTTCATATAATCAGCAGTATCCTAAACAAAGCTCAGAGTGGGGATTGAACCCTGGATCTTCTGATTCAGAGTCTGAAAAGCTTACCACTCGGCAATCGCCACCGATACACTTACCAAAATTATTTAACTGTTTTAAATAAACTTTGATCCAAACATGATTTTACACAAACCAGGTAAATGAAACAAAAGTAGTTAGATTAGATCACAGTGGCAGGGTATGTCGTTATGCCACATCCCTGTAGTCACACCCTCCCCTTATAAATAACCATAAAGGTAAAAATATTCAAAGGCTTATAAATAATGATGGGGGAACTGTAATTAGTCCTAAATCACAAAAATATAGTTTGCTTTATCTTAAATCTATGTTAATCTGAAAACTACTCGGCTAGATGTTTTGAAACAAAGAAAAGTGAAAAAGTGTGGAACATCATAAATATCCTGTTGACTACTTGTTTCAATAAACTACCGGTACTCTTGGCACGAAACTGGCGTTCATACGATGATAAATAATAGACGAGTACCATTGAACCTTAATGATCAAACATCCTTTCTATAGATACATGCTTGCAATGTCAATGCTAGATGAATTTTAGGTCATTGTGTCGTTCGTCTATTAGAATGTCAGTTTAATGGTCATTATGATTAAATTCTAACCAGTTTCAAATGTCCGTTCTATACATGATTTCATTGTCAAATAAATTAAAGCACGTCTATCAGGATTTGTCGAATATTAATCGAGCTATATTCATGACAATGAAGAAAAAGGTGAGATACTTAGAAGTATATGAGATTAGCGAAACATGATTTCAGGTATCGTTTAAGAGATAAGATATTCAAAGAGGTGTACATTTATCTTTCTGACTAAACAATTCGAGGGGTGAAAGCGAAAAGGTTCTTTCTTCTCCTTTTGTTAATGTCACTTAGAACCTTTTCGCATTCACCCCTTGAATTGAGCTTTCTTGTTTTGGCCATTTCTAAGCCAATAAAATAAGTTTGTAGTTACTTTGTCCGTTGTTATAGTCTCAAACACGTGATTTTGACGCAACAGACAATGGTAAGAAGAAATGCATGTATGCTTCTGTGTACAGGGAACATATTACAACAAAGCGATTTCTTTAAATCGTGTTTGGGTTGGCGTATAGCAAGCCCATTAATTTAAAAAAATAAAAACTTTGAATATTACAAACAGGCAGCAATAGGAGCTAGAGATAGATCGGTAAAAGCATAAACCATGATAAGCTAAGTGCATTGTGTTTTTCATTATGCTAAAATCATGACTGATCTCTTTGTCCGTGATATATTTTTCGGTCAAAGTCCAAAATTGAAGTCATTAAAAATATTCGATAATCAATTGTGTAGGCCGATCTTTTTTCACTCTTATCTCAAAACACTTCACAATTTAGATCATTGTGACATTCGTTTACTTTATGTCAGTAAATAAAAACACGTCTGCATATTTGTTATATACAGGCATGAATAAAATGTGATCTGTTATCTCAATTATATAATCAAACATATAATGTTAACTGTCTGAGTTTCACATCAACAGATTAAATGCCCAGTGAATTATATCAACGATAAAAACGATGTCTATCTTCAACTATACATCCCGTGCTCATTCTTTAATTTTTATCTTATTCATACACTGGATAGGAAACAGCTGTTTAAATATAAAAAAAAAACCCATTATATACGTACTTTCAAGCAAACGCTATATACATAGATTTTTGCTTTTAAAAGACCGTGAACATATTGTTCTAAAGTAGTCCTATAATTTGGATGCAAGTAGGACACAAAATGATTGTACATGTAATATAACGTATGACCTTGACAAAATGCATTAAAGTCCCATGTTTCGTTCAATAAACAGCTTATTAAAATCCTAGCCGTCTTTTATCGTGTCGTTTTATCCGTAGGAGGGGCTATATAATAGTGTGCTTCACGTCACGTCACGTCACGCTACGTCGTTCGTGTCCAACTTCCAACAGCACTTAATATTCTGATAAAGATTGTTGAAAGCTTAAAAACTAATGGTTTATCTTCCGCATGACCAGCACGCATCGAGAAAAAAAGTTTTCAAATCTTTCAATTGAACTATAATATCCATTAACAATTGATTCGGTTTCTGTTTCCGGCATGACGTACATCGTAAATAATCAAAACAAAACGGGAAATAACAGTGACTCTCTTATGAAAGCATGCAAAAAATGAAAGATAAGCTGATTAATTTATATAATTAATTGCTTAGAACATGCGAATGTTTTCTGATGTCTTGTTAAACGACACTTTTCTGTAACACGCAATTGTGTTACGAGTAATCTATTTGAAACAATTTCAGGAATTGTTTGGTTGACCAAATCAGTAATGTTATATATAACATGCACGTATAGAACATGAATAATACTGTATTACGTAATCCAGAAACATAATCTTACATCCCCCCCCCCAAAAAAAAAAACGTACAATTACCCCTTGTATCTTATAATTGATCATCTTGCAAACCTGATTCAAATGCAAAATATCGAATATCATTTATTTAGAGGAATATACGAACGTGTTTGAAATATAAAATGCAGTTGCTCATGTCGGTTTGATTCTCCATGTTGGATTAGTCTTTTTCTTCTTTGATTTACACATTAAAGTGAACCATAGCATGATTATACCATATTATTATAAGTATCTGATTTCTGTTAAGACCGACTATAAAACGTGTTTTTGAGTTACAATATTTACATGATGACACATTTCGGTTATTTTCGTTAAAAAGTCAACACTTAATGTGCAGGTGGCTTTTTCCTATATTCCTATATTTTTGAAATGAAACGTCAACATCAACGAGTATGCGCTTTGAAAGGATTTACCCGCGTTATTTCATCAAACGCAAAATAAGGGGGTACCTTAAAGGGCATACTATACCAGTGTGGACGTGACGCCTCTGTTTCACATGATTTTTGTTTCTTCTTTTTTATTAAGACATGTCAGTGAATTAAAACATGATTATACCGTATCAGACCATTGGCTAATTTCCACTTTTGTAGGTTCAAAAACTATTTTTTGGCTGGGTTTGGTTAAAAGTCATGCTTTGGTAGATATCGGGTTGTGTTGAAGTACCAAGAACAGATACGGCAAAGTGCTTACACTTCATACACCATGCCTTATCTCTGAAGTTTTAAATATTGTTCATATATAAACATCAATATCACTTGTGATTCTCTCCACGATGGAGCGCTTACATTGAATACTTGCTTTCAACTTAATGTGATTACCGTAGTTCACACTAGTTTTCAACACTTTATCTAGTGTTTACTTATTAACTGATTATATAGCTTATTATATTAAAAGCCATATCAAACGTTGTAATTGTCACCGATAGCAAACAAGTACGCGCTTTTGCGTATGTATTTATTATCAGCGCTCTACGATGCACCTTAATAATTGAACAATTAATGGATATTACTTTTTATGAGATTGAAAAAAACATGTCTTGGTTCTAACCCAGCCAAGAACCTAAAAACAACAATTTTGAAGGTTGATATTTTATTAGGTTTATGGCAGACAAAACATTGCTCATATTAAGTCAAAACTAGTTTGAATATCTAAACTGTTTGTTTCAGTGAACAATTGCAATATGTATCACCACGTGAACACCAAAAGTAGATATTTCGCTCGTGGCAAAAGCATCCATAAAATAGTACCGAACTAGTGACCACTCGGTGAAATATATGGCATATATTTAACTGAAACAATTATCCTTTGTACTATGTATTTAACTTTTAAAAAGGTGTTTTAAAATGTGAAATATATACTGTTTAGTCACCCTTAGGGCCTGGGCTGATGGTTATTTTTCTTCATCATTCAAGGCAACACTTATTTTGAAGTATCTCACATACTTTCACATCTTTTTTCTTTTGGTTCGGATAAGGATTTCAGCTTGACTTTAAACATATTTAAACGCAAACATTTGATCTATGAAAAAAAAATGTAGAACCGTAAAAGATTTTGTTTTATTAAATATCATTTATTAAGACTTATCGGTCACAAAGGTTTTATAATGTTTTGTTATACAACACTTTTCTGAAGCGCGCAATTGTTTGTAGGGATACAGAAGTACATTTAATAACGTCGTTCATGATTTGAAACATTTAACTTAAGGAAATTAAGTAGTGACACAATCCTTAATAATTAATTAAACATGAGCAAATACATAATGAAAAATACTGTAATACCAAATCAAGAAACAGCATATGGTGCAAATCTTTTGTCACTCAAACAAGCACTTTTCCCGTGTTACCTAGATATCAATCCGTGCGCAAACTTTGGCAAAATGCGTATTCTACTTAATTTGAGGACACATTGCAACGTGCTTGACCATTCAACACATATGTCCCCTTGGCCGAATAAGATTGCTAAAGTAGTATGCATACTCATTATATACACGATAAGAGTATTCAAGAGGCATAACTCTAATCTCATTGTTTTAAAGACGTTAATATTGGGTTGAATTAAGCTCCTTTAATGCTTTTTATCAACCAACTTTCCGATAACAAAGCATGTCAGCAAAAAATGTATGCTTACGTTAACCCTTGTTATAATATACACTTCACTTGTAATCGAATATTTTCTTGTTTTCTTTATGTCAAAATAAAAAAGGTGCGATAACGAATATATTATATTCAGAGCATACGTTTGAATACTGATGACGACGTTGTTTTTAATGTAACACATACAACCCTTAAATTTCACAAAAACAACAACACATGACATATGATATGTTGCAATTAAAATCAAGTTAGTCTCGAGTAGTACAAACAACGTTACTGATGAAAATAAGTATTTTATTTTATATGTATTAAACCTTTCAATTAACACAAGGGTTTACACGTTACAAAATGTGTGCATCCACCTTTTCGAGGTTGGGAGGCTGGTTAAAACACAAGGGTTACGTCCTCATATAGAAGTGTACATGAATGTAGGATAGGAATGAGTGGTCGTAAATCTGCCTTAATGTTGACTATGTTTGCGCCGTACCAAATATTCGACATTTCAATTATCTAAAATTTGAATATGTTTTAAAATGCATATTTCACTTCTGTATCTTCAGTTTGAATACAATTAACATCCGGATACGGGTAAACCGCTTTGGAAAACACTACATTTTAAAGACCTCCATTGCGCGTATCCAGGCTGAATAAATAAAAGTTACCTCTGATAACTAATTTGTTTTTTTTAAAATTTGAAGGCTTTATCATAAAGCTAGTAAGTAATCAACAAACGACCAGGATAAGTTTGTTTATGGGCATTTATTTAATGCCGTAGCAAAAATATACATTACTTGTATAAACAAGGTTAATGTTGATGACTTATCTGGCGGCCAAAACCGCCACCAATATGAAATAGTACAGAAATAGTGCAGTAATGGAAACACTAATTAATACAAACATACAAACATGTGAAATAACACCCTTACATACAAAAGTGGCTAGAAATGCCAAAATGGGTGTGGAGTAATGGAAACAGTTTTTTAGCACAACTCATGTGAAATGTAAACAGAATATAAAAAGTGGATATAAAAATCAAATGGTTAATACAGAAGTTTATATATTTGATACAAGCTTGACTAGACACACTTTATTGTCTAGTTGATGTGGAGGAGGATGTGGAGGAGGTGGTAAATTATTTTTTAGCGTTTCAGGCAAAGCTTGTTCGCTGAAGACAAAGAATAATGGCGATAGTGATTTCATTGGTTTCTGAAAGTCACGTGGTATCCATCCTACTAGCTGATTGGTTATCAAGCCAGGTGAAATAAGTCTGGCAGTGAGACCTCAAAGCACATTAACGCTTGTCGTCACCACGAAACAGTTAACTTGCCAAACCAATAAAAGAAATGGCCTAGCTAGTTACATATTAAATACTTGTATGTACCATAAATGTTATTAATGTACTAGACCAGGCTCGGCTATGACTCTCTTATCGCCAGCTAGTAAGTAATCAACAGACGACCAGGATAGGTTTGTAAATGGGCATTTATTTAATGCCGTAACAAAAATATACATCATTTGTATAAACAAGGTAAATGTTGATGATTTATCTGGCGGCCAAAACCGCCAAAAGAGAAACGTCGCCAGACAAAGGGTTATGAGAGACATTTGACTAGGTTGTAAAATGGTTTATACTAGGTAAAGTATTATGCAAGGTCGGTATAAGAGACAGTTGACTAGGTTGTAACATGGCTTATACAAGGTAAAGTATTATGCAAAGTGTAAGTTAACAACAAAACAATTTTATGTACAGCATGAATACTAAGTTTGTAGACCCGGTTTATGGCAATTAAGTGTTGGCACTAGAGCTATGACTGTGCTTGAAAAGACAAGCCTCGAATATACAACAAAGGAATACAATGCATGCAATACGTAATAATGACAATGCAACAAACAAAAGGGTAGTTGACCCATATAATACAATGACAGTTCAATTTCTGCTGGCTCTACCAGACAGATACGGACACGTACATCAAAAAGGTACTACTGTACATGCCAAAGTTCGTGGTTTGCTGGCTCAACCAGTCAGACCCGAGCATACCGACCGAAGAAAGTCTGACATACTGTCGTGGTAGATATGAGCTAGATCTGCTGGCTCAACCAGTCAGATAAGTACACTATACGAGGAGGGGCAGATGTCAGGCCTGATGTTAATAATTGTGCAGTTGGCTCAACCAATCTGAACTGGGAAGTACGATACGCAAGCCCGGGTATAGTTAATTAAGTGATAAGAAATTGGGACGAATGTATTTTTATATGCAGATGATTTTAATCGTCCTAAGGCCTGAAAAGAAGTTATGGGTGTGTTGAAGGAGTGCGCTCCACACACGATTTGAAACATTTTCGAAAACAAATGGTGGTAATCGGAGAGCCGTTGGGCAATTTGTACACTGGCCCTGACAGAGGCTTCGAGCATTTAAGGTATCTCAGCAACGCTTTGACTAAACAGAGTTGTTGAAGGTTTGATTGGCGTGTAAACAAGATCGTAGCTGAATGACATTGAGAGTGTTTGTAATGGTACATTTAAATAGTGACGCCTTTGACTTTGTGACTGTTGTTTTGCATAAATGTTAAATGCTGCCTTTGGATGACATTTGATAGCGCAGTCTGCGACCGGTCAATTCCACCTAACCGAAATAGGGCAAAAAATGCTGTCAAAAACATAGACTTTAACAGCAAATGCATGTTCTTGTCGGGGAAGATTTGAGTAATAGCTGAAACCAGTTGGCGTAGCAAAGGTATTGTGATGGGCAAACGCGCATCTGTCGTGACTGTGCGACGGAACCCATGCAGCATTTTCTTTATAAGAAAAGGCTCTGCTGGAATTGGATAACCTTGCATTTTATGGACATATATGATAGCCGAAACATACTGGGTAACGGTGGAGTACTTAAAACCCCTGTGATTGCAATCAGCCAAAAATGCGCTAGTTGTGATGTAGAAGCAGGAAAGAGGGGTTGGCCCGCATAATATGTGCCATGGAAGCGAGAATAAATATTGAATGCATTCCTGTAACTGAGTTTCGTTGACATAGAAAGGGCATTTTCCAAAAGGGAGAAAATGGCCGCATTCAAGGTGGAAGGAGGGAATCGAGCTGATGCAGAGTTGCTTCTATGTCCATGTGTGGCGCTAATCTTTTGAAATTTATGATCTGTGAACGAGACAGAAGATCTGGTAAGATGTTTTTTGATCCCTATATATGCACTGCTTTCACAAGCACGTTATTCTTCATGCATGTCATTCGTTGCCCCCGGTTCGTGTTTCGCATTCGAGAATCAAACCACTTCATGAGAAACAGTCGTCACATCTGAGCAGGTGCACCCATCGGCTAGCCTTTCGGGTCTAGAAGTGAGATCGTTAAAGATATGACATTTAAAGAATTGTATGTTTAAATACGTTTGACTCGTGATTTTTATGAATACAAACAGGGTCAAAAACAAATGATTAAAAGTAGACTTAAAACACATTTCAAGTTTTGGCAAGGTATTGGTACACCCGATTTTATTTTAGATGTTAGTGAAAAAGGTTACAATATCCCATTAAATTCAGATCCAGCAGGAACATTTTTGTAAAAACAATAAGTCCTCCATGTCTGAGCCATATTTTGTTTTTGAGGCCATTCAAAATTCGTACCATTGATTTTTGAGAGAGAAATGTCGATTGTTTCAGTTCAGAGTTCAGGTAAAAGAAACGTTTGATATTATATTTACGAGAGGTTAACAAACATTTATGGATGCAGTCTGTCCGATATATATATATATATATATATATATATATATATTCATGTTGATTAAGCTTTAATTCAGAAAGGCTTGTTCATGATAACATTTGATCTTATCATTTTGGTCAGATTAAGTAGTCTCATACAAATCATTTAGAATTTCGTGGTACGATAAGGGAAGTAATCGTGTGTAAATTTTCCGCTTGCTATTTTTTGATACAATTGTGTAGGCATCTGGTTAAAAAAAGGCGAGGTTAAGGTTGCGTGTTAATGGTTTTAGGTGATGGTCTTGAATGTTCAAAAACACATGAAAATACATTTACGTCGAGTTCACAGATAAATAGTGATTAATTGAAATATCACCTCATATGATAGGGGTTGTCCCTGTATAATACCTTCAAAATGCTACGAAATGTATATGGGTTCCAGTTCAAATTTGTGGATTTCTTCAGTTGCGATCTTGATACGGAAGGTGACTATTTCTATACTAAATCGGATGCTGAATATAGCCTATATGACTATATTTCACATAGTGTTGTTTCTGCAAAGAAAATGACCCGCGTTCATGTGAGGAACATTGGCCCAGTTGTTGGTACAATCGCTAAATTTTGACGATTCGATATTTTAACGGTCGCTAAATATCTGACTTACTGCTACCTGACGAGTCGCTAAATTTTCAGTTGTTGGTATCAATTTAGCGATCAAAGCTACATAACGAAATCGTTAAAATATATAGCGAAATCGCTAAATTGAAATAACTTCCTGTTACTGTTGGGTTGTGGTTTTACTGGTTACTTCCTGTTCATCAAAGATGACGTCTGCTGATGTGTGCCTGAAAATTGAGAGTAAAAAGAAGGTAAAAAGTGTGAATTTCACACCTGGGGAGATTGATTTGTTGTTGACTCTGTATGAAGAGAATAAAGACAAGCTGCGGTCGAGTAAAACCAGCCCGGAGGTTAAAGGAATGATATGGGACAGGATTGCAGAGCAGCTGTCTGTGTTAGGAGTTTGTAGAAGAACTGGAATTAATGTAAAAAACAAAGGGGACTACCAACAAAGGCATGGGAAAATGGTGGAGGCAATGAGGAAAGCACACAAGAAAGGGATAGGAGGAGGAGAAGGGCTGCCTGTGAAGGAAAAGAAAGAAGAAGCTCTGCATCAGAAGGTGGTGGACTTGTGCGCAGATGACCTGTCATTCTGTGGGGTAACTGGTAGAAACCAAACAAAGATCTGATTGGGTAGGCCAAGTAGTGAATGATGAACTTTATATCTTGAGTTAAGCAGTTATAAGTAGTTTCATATGTTCAAATGAAGAGAAATGAGATAGATCGTCTGCAAGCATTGCTGTAAAACTGGAATTCTGAACTAAGTTATTGTTACTATAAATAGATTTTAAATGCATGTACCGGTTATTCAAGTTTGTTTCGGTCATTTTCATAATATATACTAGATAGAAATGCTAAACATGTTTACATTACTTACCCTATTTCAAAACACTCGCCATGTATATCACATTCCAACTTGAATCAATTGAAACAATCAAAAGTTCGCGTTATTCAATTTCAAAAGCGCCATTTTATCCAGGGGAGTTAACTACAATGTCAGGTCGTTTCAACCTATAGACGTTGCAAACCCCGATACACCAGCCCTTGTGTGATAAATAATTTAAATCCTCTGTCATTTTAATATTTTAACACTATTAACGTAACTATTCAGCCCCATTACAACTGAGTCATTCAACCCATTCCTTATTGCCACCTTCGAAATTAATATCAGGTCAGGAAATAAAACAATTAAAGGGCAATTAAGAATGTCGACCAGGTGTGTTTAATCATTGAATTGTGGAACCAACATCCATCACATCGGAAAAAGTATGCATAGATAATATTAAACAACTATGGCAAGAGATTGTTTAATATACAAATGTATTGGCAAATGTGACTTATATTCCCGTCGGCACCAATCATAACAGTTCCGTGTTTGTAACAAGTACACCTGTACACAAAAATGAAAATCAGCTCTCTATATGCTTCAGCTCTCCATATGCTTATCAAATATTGTTCTCCAACTGTGCCCATGATTATGTTATAATACACTTTCATTAATTCAAAACGGATTGTCATTGAAATCAAGGGTCATCAAGGATTTCGCAGTAGAAGGGGCGGGGGGGGGGGTCACTTAGATGTAACTGAATTGCGCCCCTTGTTGAGAACGGCATTAATCTTTATTTTATTTTTTAAGTGTTGGTAATGGGTTTAGGCCGGGGTACTCCTCCAAGATAATTTTACAATATCTTCATTGAAAATAAAGGTATATTTAGACCATTTTCAGGGGCTGGGCCTGGGCGCCGGGTGGATCCTCACCACCACCACCACCATGGATCCACTAGTGGAAATGGCTTCACTGCAATGGAGGGGTTCAATGCATTCACTATAAGGAAATAATGTCTTGGTTGAAATACTTATTTATCCATGGGTTGATACGTCTATGGGTCGAATTTCCTTGATAATGCAGTAGTAGTCAAAACGTCTTTCGTAATAAACGGTGTAACATTATGGCATTTTTCAGGACCAGCCCCGACGAAGAGTGAACTGCTAAATGTTAATATCGTCAGCTCTGGGTCACCCGATGAGGTTGATGATGTCAAATCATAGGTAACAAATTAATAGACTTGTTTTGATAAAGATGTGGACTTTCCCTCTGGCAAGATCATACCACCCCACATACCCCTTGTCTCTCCCAAAAATAGTAAAACATTAACATGTCGGTAATGGATAAAATTTATTTAAAGAAAGTTCATGAATTAAAACAGTCAGCTTATATGGGTATATACACCTTAAGATACTTGCTATGCTATTCTTTAACCTTTCAGCTGCTATCACAATAGGCACACATTGATACAAACTGTTATTGAACTTTATTATTACCATTTTAATTCAATCTTGCCATGTCGAACCTTCTACGAGGTATGAAAAGGATAATGTACGTGTATTTATAACAGTAACCATTTTAAAAATGAATATTAATGAACACTTCAACAATTCCAGGTACTGATTGAAAGAAACGAGATGCCAAGCACCCCTTTTATGGTTCCTGGCTGTAGCAGGTATGATGTAATTAATTGATTATTTATTGTCATATTTATTTATTTACCTTAAGCGACTCGATGCAGAAAAACATATATATATATTTCAGGACAGTGAACAAGTAAACAAGAAGCAATGCAGCTCTAGCCAATCTTCCAAGAAGCAAAAGTGAGTTCTAATCGTATTGTTGTTATATGTATGCGATCACATTTAAAATACTTCTTATGTTTTTGATATTTAACGTTGGATAGATTAAATTTTCGATCTATTGTTTGATATTCACCGCACTGCCGAATGAAGAGTGTAATTAATATTTTAAAGAAATCCCTGAACACATGGTAAATGTATACTTGCTATCTATCTGACCAAGGGGTTAGAGAGGATAACTTGTTTGCCGGGAAATGTTGACGGACGGACGACTACGAAGATCATTCACCCAATAATTATTAGCTTACGCTGAACACATCGTGCTCAGGTGACATGAAAGTGATAAAACAATTTGGTATAAAGATATGTTTTTTGCAGGTCTATTTCTGAAGAGCTCCAAATGCACAACTAAACTATTTCAAAGAACAAACTGAAAAGTTGAAACTGCAAAAGCAACTCATACTAGAAGAGATCGCAACATCAAAAGCAAAGCGACGCTTTTTTTTAGAGGGTTACCAAAGACTTGGAACAAAAAAAAATCCAGTAGCTTCCTGCAAATCCTCAGTGATGAGTGAGGTAAGTGTTTTAACTCTTAATAATGTCTCATATTTCCAACATTTAAAAGTAATGTTGCACAATGTTTTCTCTGGTGTGGAAGCCAGTCTCTCGTCCGATGAACTGTTGTCCAACATTTCCATCCAGCCCAACTCCATCTCCTTCTACCTCAGGTTATCCAAGAATAATCGCGATGTTGTGCAGAACAGTGCATGCCATGATAATCTTTGATGCCTTTTTAGGAACTAGTCGTAACTGAGAATACAAACATACATCAACATTGCGTGTTACAATTTCATGTGGTACTCAAAATATAAATGTGTAAGCAGTTTCTTAAAAACTACTAATAAAAACTGTTTTGGGTGTCACTAGATTTACACAGGCGATTTGGAGCCCACTGTATTTTAAAACACAACGCATATAGTAAGTAACGATAAGGAGCTGTCAAAGTGACGAATAAGGGACTCCAACCTCTGTTATATTGAAATATATACTTCAGACTCAAGTGCATATTTTAAGTTTTTCAGAATTATTAGCCACATGAGATATCATCGTTGTCGCCATGGTCGCTGTCGTAGCTGTCGTCGATGTCTTCATCATTCTCAACACCACCACCACCATCAGTTCATCAGTTTAATTGTTATACTTATACATCATCTTGGTTATGACATTACTGCTAATAAACCTTAATATAGAGGTATTTTATTATAAACGATTTCAGTTATTTGTCTTTTGTTCATTCAATTATAATAAAATGGAAACAACAAACCTCGCCATGTAGTATGCCGAAGCGCCTTTTCAATCTCCCGAATGTGGATTCCACAATGACACGAGTACGGCAGTGTGCTCTGTTATAGGCAGCTTTTCTATCTGTGTCCGCTGTCCTGAATGGCGTCAAAAGATATCTGGCACATGCATACCTACAAAAATTATTCAGAGGTGTAAAATACGTCTTTAACAAATCTGCAAAACAGAGTATTAACCCTGATGGGCATTAACGCAACCGGACATATTATATGATCCAGGGGCGTAGAAAGGCCTTAAGAAACTCGAGGTCTGATGGTTCTAGGTGAGTTTAGGGATAAGACCCCCCCCCCTACACACACACAAATAAAACATTTCTTTCTAAATAAGAATCAAAATGGTGCAATTTCGGAGCATTCAATGAGAAATAGGCACAATTACATCCATGTTATATCCACACTTTTACACTGTAAAAAATTAACCTTTGTCTTGTAAATGCACTTCCTATATGCAAACGAATAGGTATGTTCTGTGAACCGACGTAAATTGAATACACACCCACTATCTCCGAGAAGGATACCATCTTCAAGGCCGCAATGCTGTGTCTCCAGGTGTACCCCAAAGGCAGATGACTTAAATACAAAGCTGTCATGAGCAGACCCTGGCCAGATGGCATTGATGGACATAAACTTCCCTGAAATAAATCAGTAAGTTTCATTTGAATACACACAGTTGCCTTGTCTTGTCCAAAAGTATCGCCTACAACTTGCATAAATGCACCAGAGGCAAGGTATCGCAGCGTTATACGCACTTGCTCCTCAACAGACATACTGCAATTCCTGGAGGTTGTTCTGCAAATGTCTTCGCCCAATAATTCACATAAAAATTTTTAATCCCATCCTCTGAGGTCATCTTCTGTAAAACTGAAATGTAAGTTGTGCGCCCTGAAATCGTTTTCTTTTCGTACTCTGTTTAATGCAGCAACAACGGCAGCCATTTTGTTATTCGCTATGTGTGTTTAGCGAAGCCCTTATGCACCGCTATATTTTCTCGTTAAACATGCCATAATATAGCGATATCGTTATCGATATATGTACCAACAACCCTTAAATAATTTAGCGAGTGCCTTAGCGAAATATTTAGCGAAACGCGTCAAAATAGCGATAATCGTCATCGCTATATGTTTAGCGATTGTACCAACAACTGGGTCATTGCTAGTTTAGGATTACAGTTAACTTTTATATGCGAGTAGTTATTGGGAATATATTTCAAAATATGACTAGATTTTTGAGTGATGAAATTTTTAATGTCGTCAATGGGATTCAAATAATATGTCAATGGGTTAGAAGGTGACCGGATATCGTTTCGCTCTCACCCGAATATGGTTAACTGCGCCCCGTATATTTCCATATCGTATATATGGGGTTCAGTCATATATTATAATGTTATAAATTAATTTAGCTGACCGAGGACAAATAATTGGGCCATTATGAAATCGCCTAATTAATAAGTATTTTATTTATTAACTTTTACCATTTTGGTTAAAAACATTCTAATAACTTTCCGTAAGTTCACATTGAAGCCGTATTTATCCCTTATTCATTCATGATGTCTGCTTTTCTAGACTTGACTTTGCTCATTTTGACATGCATCCTTATAGTGACATTGCACATACTTATGAATAAAACACTGTACATTGTAAGGAAGCAAGTCGTTTCGTCTTAATTTTGTAAATCGTTTGCAAAAACGTCAATTGTTTCACCTTCGTCGTCCATTTCGTCGGTGTACAAAATCATAATAGACGTAAAATCCTAAAAGAGGTTAAATACAACTATTATATCAAACCGTACAAAGTGGTTCAAAAATTCAATAGGTTCAAGTATTCCAAATAGGTTTAGACGAAGCACAAAATTTTCAAAACAGTCGGAAACGGAAAAAATGGCTATCTTTAAAATTAATTTTCAGCGTATCTCTCATATTAGGCGAGTTTCGACAGCCAATGAAAATGGCTCATTTCTCAAATCCTATATTAGCGAGTTTTGTAGCCAATCAAAACGGAGGAAACTCATATTAGCCGAGTTTTGTTGATATTGGCCGAGTTTGGTCGATATAGAGCGAGTTCTGGCATATATTGTCTTCAATTGTCTGGTATTGATACCGCAATTGTCTCTGTATTTCGTCAAATACGTAATAGTTGATTCAGAAATATATAGATATATATACATATATATATATATATATATATATATATATATATATATATATATATATATATATATATATATATATATATATATATATGGAGGTTGAGTCCTTTATGTTGGAGGCGTGATATATATTTATATATATATATATATATATATATATATATATATATATATATATATATATATATATATATTTATTTTTTCAGATTCATGAGAAAGATGTTGATGAACTTCCGTAAGTCTTAGAGAGCGCACCTGCTCCCGGACCTACTTCGCCAGTCTAAAGCAACCAAAACGGGCAAAATTTACCATAGTTTATTCATGCATTTTCACGAATGGGCGTTGTTATCGGGTTGGGGGGGGGGGGAAGAGACACTTTACCCGCTAAGACTTTATTAGTTGCTATTTATTTAGCAGCTTTGATTTAAACAATAAACGCTCCTAGTCCTGTAATTGCGGCATTTATTTTAAAACAGGGGTTTCATAATCTTTAGTGTAGATTCTCCTACAATTTCTAAATTTGTAGGTAATATTTTGGAGTTAGCAAAACGTATTTTGTCATAGCCTAGAATCAAGAAAAAGCAATAGAATTTAAATGAAATGTATAATAGACTGTACACTTCTATCGCATTTTTGCTTTTTATGGTAACATTTATAGGAATTTTAATAAGTTCTGAGTTATAAACATTCATATATATGACATTGTATGTTCTTGTTATTCTATGGCGATAATCAAAGATGGATGAAAAACAGACACGTATCGTAATTGTGCTTGGATTATGGTTTCAAAATACAACAACCAAAGTTGTGTTCAGCTCAAATTGCTATGAAGAAAACTTGTTTGAGTAATCTGTTCAATAATGACTTTTTCTTTTGCAATATATGTTTAACGATAATTGTTTATAAAACAAGAGCGATAAATTAGAACATGTCGTATATTGATCTTTTCCTGAATGCATAAAGCCTCAATTTGAAGATAAAGACATATACGGTCTTTATTCGTTAAGATCAGGTAGTTTCACTTTTGCAGCAAACAGTGGTATTAAAGACATTCTTTGTAAATGGTGGGCTTTCTATAGTGCGAAAGACGATTAATATATAAAAGAAAGTGGAAACGAACGATAAGTGTCTTTTAGGTCGGGACTGTAATAACATTCGAGGTCTTTACCTATTCATGTATGGTTGCATTTATAAAGATGTTTATGATGATATGTATAACGACAATGACCATCACTGCCCGTTCGTTTATGTCTGTCCAGACGTGTTCGCAAATATAGGAAATGTATTTCAGCTTTTGTGTTTTGTTTTGAATATAAATTAAGAATTTTGAATAGATCTAGAAATTAACGTTTATGTGTCAATGCCATTTTGTCAATGAAAAACGTTCCAACATTATGTTTTTTTCCTCAATTATTGTTAAGGAAAGTTTGACCCTCTTTATTATTTAAGGAGGAAGCGTCGTATTAAAGGACAGTTTGAAGATAAAAAATGGTTTTGAAATATCACTTAAAATATTTCTTGAACAGAAAGATCTTATGGTCAATGGCACGCAAGTGTTGCAATACCCTTAACCGTTGACTTGGGTGTTAGTAGTTGTTCACTTAAGGTTCCTGTTAATGTATTTGCCTTAACATCAGTATTTAGTGAATGACCCATGCCTCAGTTGTTAAGAGGTTCGGGCTCGTTTCGGTTTAGCAATTGGACATGGCAATTCGAACAACATTTGACAGCAAATTTAATTGCTTAATACTTGTTGTTTTACGTTGACCCCTTGGTTTGTACAATGAAACAATCATTATTATAAATATGTAGTTTTAAACCTTAAAGTTTATTAAGGCGAGCTAAGTTGCCACTGTATCATTCATATGTTTTTTCCATATGTTGTACTGGGATAACAAAATATATAAGTAACGGTTTGTAACATGCAGGTAAAGATAAAAATGCAAGCCTTTCCAGGATATATAATGAACAAGGACCTATAAAAGAAACATGATGTCCAGAGGTTACTCATATGGGTTCAGATGCCATTTCAGGGACCGTGCAAAAGCTAGTGTACTGTGTGGACTATTCCCACGGTCGTGTGATATACCTCGTGTAGGATCTTTCAGAATTTGATAGCTTTTTGATTTGCTAAACACTTCAATATAAACTAGTATTTGTGAGGGCTTGCTAGCACTTCTTTAATATATTATAGAGAATTCTAGCACACCGGATAGGCATTTCCGGTGAATTCAGCCGTGCTGGAAAACTCCATCTGGCATCCCCCGTGCCAGATGAGTCACGCACTGTGACGTAATACTTTTAATTTCTTTTATAATACACTTTATGTAATCATAATTATGAGATTTAAATGGATGAGTTCCATTAACATTAACTTTACAAAAATGAACTTTAAACAACAAAACAAAATAACCCTATAAAGACGTAATTTCGAAGGAACTTATTGACGTCTGCAGTGAATAAAAATTACTGCGCGTCATGACGTCAGTAAAGATCATTGCACGCGCTTTTTGGTGATGTGCACAAAAATGCGCTTTTCTATGTACTTTCTTCACAAAAAATGTTATTTAATGTATACTAGAAAAAATATATATCATGTGTGTCCGTTCCGGATAGAAATATCCGACCCTCGGGCACGCTGGGTCGCCGGTAACTCGGCGAGCCTCGTTACCTTGCAACGCAGGTGCCCTCGGATCGAATTTTTCTATCCGGAACGGGAACACATGACAGATATTGTTAGTATCACTATATAGAACATTAGTGCGGGGCCCAATATCACAATCATTCTTTATTTCTCCACCACAACTAAATTTCCTACGTAAGAGGATAACAAAATCTAAGGTATTGTATCAATTTTCAAAGCTTATTCTCGCACAGGTGATATCTTATAATTGGTCCCAGAGTTTGATAACGAAACCTTCTTTCCAAAGAATAACAATTGTAGATCCAGAAAATGTACTTTAAATATTGATCAATAGCAATGACTTCAACAATGAACACATTTTAAGAGTCATACAATAGTTTGAATCATATGGTAAAACGAGTTTTTGATATTTACAATAAGATAATTTGCATATTGCGAATGTTGAATTGAGGAAACGAATCATCTGGAACGAACACATACAGGAAAAAAGAAACCCCATTCTTATCACATAGAATATTTTTTAGAGAAACTTTATATTCTGAATGTTTTAGAAATAAAATGCAAGCTTCAGCGAAAAACCCTAGCAGCCAAGCAAATTACGACGACTTTTTATAAATACACAAGGTTAAAGCCAAACGATCATTTTTAATGAGAAACACGGAATGTATAAAGCAACAAATATACATAAAAATGCATCGAAATATATTCATAAACATAGATTAGTGTATCTCACCGCCTTGGAACGGCCAATGAAACAGGTTTATCTATTAATATTATACATATTCTCGTATGCATGTGTTTGATTTTGGCAAGTATAGATGACGATCATTGTTGCTACTATGTGTTTTGTCAGAAACATACACTCTACCTGGCTCTTATTACGTTAAAAGTTGTGTTTATTTACTTCAAAAAGAAATATTCTAACCTATAAAAAATAAGTTGAAATCAGAACTATGGTATTTTGACAATGATAGTATCTTCTTTCATGCTTTTCGGTGAAATGTGGAGTTTTATCAGTGAAAAAACAACAGTGAAAATATAACTGATATTTACACTGCAAAATAAGGAGTGAAAATATCAACTTACAGAACTACTTTTAATATCCCTTGATCGAAACAGAACACTTCTTATTGAACCTGAAAATGATGGCAAAAACTAATTAAAAAAATGTTACACAAGTTAAAATTAAGATATATTTGGAAATTAACAACTTACCGTTTATAAGAAAAATAGTTATCCCGTTTTCAAGACGCTTTTCCTTGATCTTGAAGCTGAATGTTCGAATATTTATTTCCATACCAAACAAATCACAGAACAGAACAGAAGTTTATTTCCACACATAACAACACACATATATACATCAATGAAGTAGACAATGATAGTCCATGATCATTTCCATTATCTAACACTTGCTTCGCGGTTTATATATGTTTTTAACTAGTTAAAATATTTTACAGTAACAAAAATAGTAGCAAATGTTAATCAAAAGAATCATTACGAACAAATCCTTATTACAACTATATAACGGCTGGTACTAAAACATATAATAATCATGTATCATGTTAAGTAATGAAATTCTTTCTCTGGGCAAATGCTTTATACACGAAAATAGAAAGATTCTTTAACAAATCAATATGATCTGTATTTAGCAATTCTATGGTTTTAAACATATTTGGATTAGTTCGATAATATCTAGGAATATATTTAGATCTAATATTTGTATACAGGCTGCATTCAACCAAGAAATGAAATTCGTCTTCTAAGACATTACAATGTGGGCAAAGTCTTTGTTCCAAAATTGTATTATTCCACCTACCAACTTTTTTATTTAACCGATTCTTAACTGGCTTAAAGCAATTCTGAATTTCTGTACATTATCCCACTTAAGATAGGGTTTTAATTCAAAACCAGAAAGGTTTCTATACAATAACGCTCTTGAGGAGTCTGACAATCTGCTGTTTTAATTTTGAACATAAATGTCTCGTATTCTTTGCTTCAAAAAGGACACAAAGCTTGAAATATCACCAACTCCTTGTGCAAGCAAAACGTGATGAAACCCCATATCACTGAATATTGTTTTAACATGTACTGCCCTGTTTGTTTTATTTGGAAATTTTACAACATCATTAATCATTACATTATAGATGGTTCTTACATATTTATCATTCGGCATACTTAAAACTTTAAGCCAGTATTTAATAATGTTTATAATGCATTGCGACAGTAGATATAATCTATCCGTCCCTGCATATACAAAGTCATTTTGTGTTGTTGTTTTAACCGAAAGTACATATTTTATGAATTGGGTGTGTATTCTTTAAATTGGCAATCGTTTTGAAAATCCCCAAACTTCTGAACCATATAATAGGATAGGTCTAAAAAATTTGTTAAAAAGTTTCAATTTATGTTCAGGTGTTGTATTAGTAAATTTGTTCAAATATTTTCGTAATTTAAAAATTGCTTTATGTGCTTGGCCAGATAACGTTTTGGTAGCATGCATAAGTGAACCCCCTTAGCAAAAGACTATACCTAAATATGAAAATAAGTTGTTTACAACCTCCAATGGTGATCCCTGATAGAATAACTTGAGATTTATAGTTAATATACCCCCTTTCCTAAAATCAAGTATCTCTGTTTTGCTTTTATTAACCTTAAGTTTCCATTTGTTACAATATTCCTCTAATAAATTAATATTCGCTTGCAGTGCTGCTGCTGAATTAGCAAAAATTACAATATCGTCTGCATATAAGAGTAGAAAGAACTTTAACAGTCCTGTGTCGACCCCTTTGGCCCCTCTGAGATACAATATTTCCTCTAGATCGTTAATATACAATGAAAATAATAAAGGTGATAGGCATTCGCCTTGACACACGCCTGAATGACTTTCAAACACTGCACCTAACTCGATTTGGTGTTTAACTCTCGAATACACATGATTATGCATAGACGAAAACAACTGTTCGAACATAAATAGAATGTCTTTCAAATGTGTACTGAACTGTTTTAGCGTTTTAATACGTAATACGAACTTCCCAGAAAATTCACATTACAATTTACAGATAAACTGATATTGTTTTACCCCACCCACGCCTCAATTTGTCAACAGCCTAACTTGGACCTCATCATTACCTTGAAAATGACCTGTCTTTAAGCGAAACAGACTGGTCTCTGACAGAAATATGACTGAATTTCCATGTGTCATGATACACACTCTACAACTAAGAAAATGTTTTATATCCAATGATTATCCGCAATTGTTTTGCCAACACATTGGACCGTTCAAATTTTCATTCAATAAATGGTGGCGTGGTAAGTTGGTTATGTATCCATGTCCCGCTTAAAATAAAAGTGTTTTCGTTTGTTTTTTGGATCAAGCACTAATAAAACTTCATTGATAACTGTTAATAAAATCTTTGCACTAAAAACGAACGAATAATAAACTAAAAAGAAGAATATCAGAGAACTTTTTTTTAAACAAACCGGAAATAGAAAATTGACAGCCACGTCACCAGCTATAAATAGTATATTTTTGCGTGAGGGCCGTCCCACGGCTAATGGTGTAAATAACACCCTTTTCAAAACAGGGGTAAATAAGAAAATAATACTATAAAACTCGGAAAATAAGCAAAAAAGAAACAGAAAATTTATTTATTTCAGTGTCTAATTTCACTCGTGATGATAGACAAACTATATTCGCCACTCGTGAAAATATGTTTTTATATGACAATCGTGAAAGAAAATACGATTTTACACTGAAATAAACAAATATATTTCCTTTTTCTTGAGTGATGCTGCGGAAACACTTTATTATTGATGAGTCGGATTTAGTCATAATCTAATATACACACATTATATATATATGCTGTATAAGCATACTCTTGTGACTATACGTTTATGTCATGCACACTTCGAAAAGAGTAAGACTTTCCTACGATAAAATAAACATACATGAACAGGGTCTTTAAAACAACGATGTCATCTTAACATATCAAGATTATACAAATAAATATGGACACAACAGATACAATCTTAAAATAAGCATGAAAAACAGAACAGAAATGTTCGCAAAATATTTGTTCAGTATATTGTTCTGCAAACACAGTTAAGTGACACATGTTTAAAATACGCCCGTCGGTATTCCAGTAAATACAAGACGAGCGTCTTTCACTCAGCTGACATCGATTTAGAAAATAACGAATGCCAATATTAATGGGAACATTTATTATAAATGGCATTTGGGAGATCCGAACCTTTTCATCGATTTGCATAAAGCTGTAGTACATATAATCGTTTTTGCTGTATTCAAAATTGTTTCGAAAACTGGGGCATTTGTTGGTACTTCCATCCCTCCGGCGCGGCGTGGACGCTGCCCAAATGTCGGAGATGTCAAATGAGATGCAGGCCAAAGTAGTTATTCCCCGTTTGTTCTAAAAGTGTAACTTCGCTTAGCTTCACTGATATTTCATCACCAGCGCGAAGCTTCGCCAACGTCGCTATTTGACTCGCGTAATAGTTAAAGTATTCTCGCGAAACATTTTTACGAGACTGTGCATTTGAGCCGATTTCAATATCAGCAGTATCAAGTACGCTAAACCTATGCATTGCATGTGTTATCTCTTGCGTATTGTTTGATTATACGCTAATTCCTTCGTCAGTAAGAAGTCGTTCTGCAAGTCCAAGGAACGAGTATATGTAGTAAGTACCGCTTACAGGGACAATTAAACGGCCATTTTGGAACCTTATTCCGTATCTCTGAAACCCTGTTGTGTAATAAAGGTCTTTGTCGTGATGCCAACATGTGACAGTGGTCATTGCAGCATTACCTGAAAATGTAATATTGTATATATACACTAAAAATAGGATAACCAAATCACAGTTATACACGACAAAGGGGAGCAATTAAATGAGATTAAATAATTCGAATACACACTGAGCTATGTCCCCGTAGCTTTTTTTAATGTTATAATGCTATCGATAACATGCTGCTTTAAATAATTATCTAGAGTTACTCGTTTGGATCAGTAACGAATAATCTTGTTTGTAGATTGTATTGCTTCAATTTAGATATTTATGACTTGGGAAAGATAAATGTAAACACTCGTTATCTTTAAACTAGAATATAACACGTACCATGCTCATGTTCTGGGTTTTCACGTATGCCAACTAATTTGGCAGACGGTTTCATGTCCCACAATTTGTTTTTGTAGTCCGTCATTAACTGTACGTCGTGTTTCAAAGCATCTACAAAAGGTGTGTATTGAATGATAAATCTTTCGAATAACTTTTTAACTGGGTTACTAAATTGCTTGCAGATAAAAAAGGTCAAACTTGTATTGCATGTAACTGGCCCTCTTTTATGACTTGAATATTGATAGCAATTTAGGTCCCATTTTATGCAAAACATGCGTGAAACTAACTTTATTGAACATTACGAGTACGCTACCTTTTATGTATTTTTCTGTTTGAATTTTCTCCTGTTCCTCAGCTGCAGCATATGCAGATGCAATTTCATAAACATTTTCAATTCATTTTTTTAAAATAAGGATATTTTAAATTGTATATCACACATGACGTTTATTAATGCGGAAGAAAACTGTGACGATTGCCTTATAGACATCGGATAAATTAATATATACGAGGTATATAAAAAAAGTCTTAAAATAATAATATCTTGGCAAATATGAGTCACCTTATAAAAATCATCAGTCGACTGGGATGTTAAAACTGTAATATATGTATATATGTTTTGTTTACCTTTTCAAAAACATCATGCAACATATTTGTTGTTTTCCCGCATTTGATGTTTTTGTAATCATTTTTCAAACATATCTCCGTAACCGTGTCTATTTGCTCGTTATCCGGCATTGTCCACACGATGCATAGCACAGCGATCAGGGCGAAAAGCAAAAATACTAAACTGAATCCAGCCAACCTTTTGAGCAGTTTGTCAGACATGTTTAACGTTGTGCGTGCGAACTGCGTTATTTAGAGTATTTGTCAGTTATGGCGCTTATAATACGTGGTAAAGATATGGCTGTGAATGCAAACATCGATAAAAAAACTTCACATACAAAGAAGGTCCTGTTACGCTAAATACATGCAACTCAATATTTACTCAATAGCTATTTATAGTAAATGATTTAAGAGAGGTTTTTACAGCAGTTTTTAGAAAACGATGAGGATGGTTTTATTTATAGCGATTTTTGTTCCGTTTTCAGAAAATAATCAAGTTTTTTTTTCAAGAAAACAGTATATTATTATTAGTATTATCATTATTATTATTATTATTTTTTATTATTACTATTATTATTTTTATTATTTTTATTGTTATTATTATTACTATTATTATTATTATTATTATTATTATTATTATTATTATTATTATTATTATTATTATTATTATTGAACATAAATTACAAATGCATTTTACGTGTTAGGATGCAAGTACTAAGAACATATAATAAATGGGATAAAACAGTATGTAGAACGTAGGGTTGTCAATTTATTGAACTGATATAACTAAAAACCATAACCTGAATTTAGCTGGCTAGTTAAAGGAAGTTTAATAATAGTTACAGTGCAATATGATTTGTTCGATTAAGTACCGCCGGCTGTAAAATAACTTTTTACTTTTAACCGCACTAAAATATGTAGAGCTACCGCAGGATTGACAAATACAGTCGAAACTCGTTGGCTCGATATCTTATGGCTCGATATCCTCATTGGCTCGAACCAGACTAAAAGGTCCGATTTTTTTAATCTTTGTTCATGTTAAATTCGATCGGATGGCTCGATATCTTGAGGGTCTATATTTCTCCACGCTCGAAGTAATTGTCGCGGTCCCAAGTAAGAATTTCACACTTTGTTTTGTTTGGTTGGGTCGATGTCATTTTTGCGGTTTCAGGTAAAAATCTCACAACTTCATTTGTTTGCTTGGCTTCATTTAGCACAAGGCGCTAATCGATCAAGAATGCTTGATTTGATTATAATTATTATCAAATTTAAATTGTTTAACAGTTTGAATAAACATACCATCACTTTAAGTTCTGTTTTAATTGTTATCCGTGTATAATTTCAATGCATTTTGATATAACTTATAAGCTCTGTTTGGTTTACCCACTGTTTAAAATTGCATGTTTGTTGTTTTCGCACAACTGTATTTTTATAATAAATAAAAAAATCAAATGATATTTTCTTAGTATCGAATAAGTTATGTTACAAACTGTTCGATGTGTAACTTTGTCTTCTCTTGCGGAGATAGCGAAACCAATAACAAACGAGGTTAACAAGACTTTTTGCAACGAATAATAAAAACAATAAAAAAATAACATTCTGTAGGAAATCCCGCTTGGCTCGATATTCTTGAGGCTCGAAGTATTTTGGACGGTCCATAGAATATCGAGCCATCGAGTTTCGACTGTTCCCCCAAATGCCTCCTGGAAACAGAAAGACCAATCTTTTTCTTTTTAAGAAATCCATAATTACGTCAAAAATTGTTGGATTGTAACTAACGTCAACCTTTACTTATATTTTATAGTGATAAACCAGTGTACAAATCATTGGTTGACAGAAAGTTGCTATGACCTCGACTTCGAATTCAGGGATACGGGTGGTGTGCAAAACACCTTCTCACACTATGGTGGTCACTTCTGACAAAAAATATCTTAAAATCCGACCACGAATGAGTAATATATGGACCAGACACGAACTATTACAGGTAAGGCTAATAAAGTTAAAAATGTTGCATTGACTTTGAAGGTATGAACATGAGTCTGGTGCACGAACAATCATCATTCTATGGTTAAAACTTCGTCCAAAATATTAATGAAGTCTAACCACAATTGAACGATATGTGGCTCGAACACGAACTACTATTAGTAAGGCTTATAAAGCAAAACATACTAGGGTTGCTGTAGCCTTGACCTTGAAACTAGAGACACTTCAGGCAAATTATTTTAACATCCGACCATTAATGAGGAAACGGGTACACCAGACAAAATTGTAATGGACTGACGGGTTAAACAACGTTCAGAAGTTTGATGTGAACTTAAAGTTACTTAAAAGGGACAAAGGTCTTATGCGCGACAAATTATTATGCTATTGTGGTCAATTCAACAAAATAATTTTAAAATCCAACATTTTATGAGGAAGATTATAAGTATCTTCCATGGCTGAGAGTGTAAGATAGGTTCATCCCGACCTGAGCGTAGGGTGTTTTGCGGAAACGAGGTTTACCGAGTTTCCGGAAAACACCCTGCGCGAGGGTCGGGATGAACCTATCTTACACGAGCGGCTATGGTAGATGCTTTTTCTCCCACCACAGTTAAACAAAATTAAGTAAAAATGTTTTTTTTTGCTGGAACTATTTTGTGCTTAGTAAAAATAATTGCGCATGGATATGCGATAATTCGTGGTTGTCATGGATATGCGCGCAGCGATTCCGATGATGTTATTAGTCAAATCGGTCGTTAAATAGTTCTAAGGAGAGTGAAGCATTATTTCTTGAAAGGTGCGTAATAACTGTTTTATGGTGACATTTGAAGCGAGAAATAATTAATTAGCGTTCTAAATATTACCACAAGAAAATGTTTCCATAATGCTACAGACGACAGTCTTTAACAAGGGGGGTAATTACAATGTGGAGACCATTAAAAAGAAGTTCCAAACCGGCATTTTTTCTTCGCCCGTGGGCAAGATAAGAATTTCTTAGCAGAGATAAATTATTGGATCTTCTTATCTGAGGTGGGAGAAATGGACCGGACATCAACTATTATCAGTAAGGCGTGTACATGTTTAACAAAAAAAGTCCAAAAGGTTGCATAGACATTGACCTTGAAGATATTGACACGGGTGATGTGCCTGATACGTTTTCATGTAATGGTGGACTCTACAAGTTTAAAATCCAACCTTTAATGGGTAAAATTAGAACCGGACACGAACTATTATTAGTAACACTTACATAGCAAAACCTACAAGAGACACTGTCAAATAATTTTAAAAGATAAATGAGAAAAATATGGACAGGAGAAAAACGGGACGGACGGACTGGCGGACGGAGGCATGAACAGACGGACGAACGGACGTGACGACGTGCGTGATTCTTTTTTAGCCTCCACTTTAATCCAATCTATCACCGGGCCTCTTTTTCTACTTAATCGACTTATATTTCCATGTCTTAAATGTGTTTTATCACTGTCATAAATACAACTTTATAAATACATTTCATGGACTTGTTTTGAGTGACGATGCTTTTCGATTTCTTGATTTAATGGCAAATTGTTTTATTTCATTAAACAGTCTCAAATGTCAGTGTTTACGAAATATACTGCTACTTCAAGACAGTCAAACATTTTAATCGTTACATCCATTTCAATTTCAGTATTTTTAGTGAATAATCCCTTCAAGCCAGGGTAAATATTTGAATAGTTGTTAACCGGGCCTGGCCCTGTAATTGCCATTGTATAAGTATTTTATTATCCTACTGCGATTACGATAAAATTATTTGATATATGTGTCCCTGTACAAATTTAGACTTTGCGGTCATTTTGTATAATTGATTTCACACCTGTGCAATGTCACTTTCAAGAAAAACTGGATTTAACCTGAAATATTGACACCGGACAGAATCTCCGCATTACACATTTCTCGTTGCTTGCGCATAATGTATGACACTTGCCCTTCCGTCTTGTGCAGTATAAAATGCACACTGACTGTAAGAGATACGACCGCAAAGAACGAGGGAATTTCAAACAGTTATGTTATAAATCATTAAATATGTTTTTACTTTGCAATTGAGAAATTGAGGGAGTTATAAAACAGGTTATTTACTCTTAAAGTAGATAATCTAATATACTGCCCAATATTTGTTCTGTGTAATGCATTAAACAAAGAACGCAGGTTTCTTTGTCAAATCAATCAAAATATGTCTATAAAGTAGTCTTTTATCAATCAAGCTTATTCATGACAATCACGAAAAAGATACATTAAATTAAAAAAACATAAAGCTTGCCAATAAAAAATAAGAAATTGGTGAAGATGGTTTTAGGTATCATTTTAGGAGAAAGACATTTGGAAACGAGTAGATGTATTTTTCTGACTAAACAATTGAGCCTTCTTCTTTTAACATTCCCAATCCCATTACAATAAGGCGGCGGCATCATTTCTGGACAAAGCACCGACAAAATGAAATTGTGCAAATAACTTCAATAATTGTCAGTATAATTAACCTGCAGACATAATGTTTTATGCCGTTATCCCAAACACGTGAATATGGAGCGCATATATAATTATAAAATCAAACACTTACATAAATGCTTCTGTGAATGTATGTTGGGTACAAATAAACGATTTCTTGTATATATTTTGGATTGGCGTATATCCGACTTGCTATATTTTCTATATATTTTCAAGTAATGTTTTATTCATTATTCATAATTCTATAGTGACTTGTCTTTGTGTCCGTAAATGATATTTTGGCACACATACAAGACTAAAGTCATTAAAGTTTCAAGAAGAACAATAATTTAGATCAATGCGACAGTCGTTTATTGTGTGACAGCAAATAAGATAAAGTATGCATACTTGTCATAAAAAGGCAGATCGAATAAAATATACTCTGTTATCTGAGTACACGTAAACTATTCAAACAAACATTTTTTTATTGTCTGAGTCTCAAAGCCAACAAATGATGTCAACGATTAGAACGATAGTTTTCCTAAAATCACACATATTATCTTCCTCATTCTTTATGTGTTATCCTTATTCATTCACTTACTATGAAACAGCTGTTTAAATATACAAATCATTCTATAAATACTTTCAAGCAATCGTTATATACAACGAGTTTGTTTTTAAAAGAGTGAATAAATTGCAAGCACGTCATATGATTCGTTCAGCAAACAGCTAATTAAGGATCCTGTCCGTCTTTAATTGTTGTTATATCTGTAGGGGGGGGGGGGGGGCTGTATTAGAACTGGGTTTTTTCACGTCCGCTCGTGCTACATCGCGTCCGACTTCAAACATTATTTAATATACTGTAAAGGGATAAGTGATAGCCTCTAAGCTTATCACGAAATGTTGGAAATAACCTTAAACATATGCGTCACTGCAGTTACCCTGATACGTTTTAAGTTATCAATACGCGCTGTCATGCTGTTTACTTCAGGGGGTATTACATTCACTGAATTGATAGACAGGTGTGTACATTGCGTTTGTTTTAAAGCGACGTGTGATGAACTAGGGAAGTACACTATTTTGTTTTAAAATTATCATATAACGATTTGAAAAGAGATAATCTCAATGACCTCACATGCTTCACAATAGTTTAAAGATAGCCGGGGAAGTTGTTTTTTTCAAAATTAACCCGAAATTTTTAAACCAGACATAGAGTAACGACAGAAAATCTTTAAAGTTTATTTTTATTTTTTTCATACACATGTACATTAAAACAGACGTAGGCCATACGTATGCATTTGTTTCTAAAAAAGAAATTGATGGTGATACGCATGGTACATTTGTTTTTAAAGCTGCACTTATACAGATTGAACGTATTTTATTTTTTGTCTTGGAACGAGCCAATATTTTGCGAAAACTCATGGTAAGCAGTAATATAAGACTGCTGACAAAAAATAGATCGCAGAATTTTGAATTAAAGATAAAAAAATTGATATTTTATGCATTTTTCTGAAACCGTTAGTAACGGTTTAAGCCATAAAACATTAATTTTCGAATGGAAATATCAACATCTGCGATCTCATATTTTGTCAGCAATCCTTTATCATTAGTTTGCAGGTATTAACAAAAACATTGGTTTTTCCGAGACAAAAAAGAAAAAAAAATGTAAAAATGGCGTGAGAGTGCAGCCTTAAAGACAAACATTGTTTATAACTCTGATTTAGAAATCAAGAACGCAAATCCGCACATACGATCACAGATTTATTTATCAAGAGCCGGAATGATTGAATACAGGGGCAATTTCGGGGATGTTATTAACGTTTAAATAGAGAAAGTATACGCCTTTATTAAATAAGGCTTTGTAGTCATGTGACACTCTGTTTATATTGTTGAGCTTTCATTTCTTACATTGATTTTGTTACTATTTATTTCATTCCAGTGGTTGGTCAAACAAAACGGTTATACGCCGAAACAAGCTGTTTTGTGACTTTTACACCCTGACCCCTAAACTTGTAATAAACAATAGTCCTTTATTTATTATTTTGTATTATGTATGACATGAAACACATTGTCATTACATTCAAACTTATAAACCAGTATATACCTAGTCACCTGACTTTTTTGCCGATAATATATATAAACTATAAACGTGAAATAGATATAACCCTAGTACCTAACAAGAGTCACACATCGTCACAATAAAGTAGACATTTAGCGAGAGTCAAAAATCGTCACAAGAAAGCAGACCTTTGACGAGAGTCACAAATTGTCACAAGATAGCAGACCTTAAACAAGAGTTACACATCGTCACAAGAAAGCAGACCTTTGACGAGAGTCATAAATCGTCACAAGAAAGTAGACATTTAGCGAGAGTCACACATCGTTGCAAAAAAGCAGACCTTTAACTAGAGTCAAATATCGTCACAAGAAAGCAGACCTTTGACGAGAGTCACAAATCGTTGCAAAAAAGCAGACCTTTAACTAGAGTCACATATCGTCACAAGAAAGCAGACCTTTGACGAGAGTCACACATCGTTGCAAAAAAGCAGACCTTTAACGAGAGTCACATATCGTCACAAGAAAACAGACCTTTGACGAGAGTCACAAATCGTCACAAGAAAGCAGACCTTTGACGAGAGTCACATATTGTCTCAAGAACGCAGACTTTTAACTAGAGTCACACATCGTCAAAAGAAAGCAGACCTTAAACGAGAGTCACACATCGTCACAAGAAAGCAGACCTTTAACAAGAGTCACAAATCGTCACAAGATAGCAGACCATAAACGAGAGTCACAAATCGTCACAAGAAAGCACACCTTTGACGAGAGTCACAAATCATTGCAAAAAAATCAGACTTTTAACGAGAGTCACAAATCGTCACAAGAAAGCAGATCATTAACGAGAGTCACAAATCATCACAAGAAAGCAGACCTCTAACGAAGTCACACATCGTCACAAGAAAGCAGACCTTTGACGAGAGTCACAAATTGTCACAAGAAAGCAGACCATTAACGAGAGTCACAAAGCGTCACAAAAAGCAGACCTTTAACGAGAGTCACAAATCGTCACAAGAAAGCAGACATTTGACGAGAGTCACACATCGTCACAAGAAACCAGACCTTTAACGAGAGTCGCAAATTGTTACAAGAAAGCAGACCTTTAACGAGAGTCACAAATCGTTGCAAGAAAGCAGACCTTTAACGAGAGTCACAAATCGTTGCAAGAAAGCAGACCTTTAACGAGAGTCACAAATCGTTGCAAGAAAACAGACCTTTGACAAGAGTCACAAATCGTGGCAAAAAAGCAGGCCTTTAACGAGAGTCACAAATCGTCACAAGAAAGCAGACCTTTGATGAGAGTCCCAAATTGTCACAAGAAAGCAGACCTTTGACGAGAGTCACAAATCGTCACAAGAAAGCAGACCTTTGACGAGAGTCACAAATCGTGGCAAAAAAGCAGGCCTTTAACGAGAGTCACAAATCGTCACAAGAAGGCAGACCTTTGACGAAAGTCACAAATTGTCCCAAGAAAGCAGACCTTTAACGAAGTCACACATCGTCACAGGAAAGCAGACCTTTAACGAGAGTCACACATCGTCACAAGAAAGCAGACCTTTAACGAGAGTCACACATCGTCACAAGAAAGCAGACCTTTAACGAGAGTCACAAATCGTCACAAGAAAGGAGACCTTTGACGAGAGTCACACATCGTCACAAGAAAGCAGTCCTTTAACGAGAGTCACACATTGTCACAAGAAAGCAGACCTTTAACGAGAGTCACAAATCGTCACAAGAAAGGAGACCTTTGACGAGAGTCACACATCGTCACAAGAAAGCAGACCTTTGACGAGAGTCACACATCGTCACAAGAAAGCAGACCTTTGACGAAAGTCACACATCGTCACAAGAAAGAAGACCTTTAACAAGAGTCACAAATCATCACAAGAAAGCAGACCTTTGATGAGAGTCACACATCGTCACAAAAAACCGATATTGAGCGAGAGTCACACATCGTCACAAGAAAGCTGACATTAAAAGTGATTCACACATCGCCCAAAGAGAGCAGACCTTTAACGAGAGTCACAAATCGTCACAAGAAAGCAGACCTTAAACGAGAGTCCCAAAGCGTCACAAGAAAGCAGACTTTTTACGAGAGTCACAAATCGTCACAAGAAAGCAGACCTTTAACAAGAGTCACAAATCGTCACAAGAAAGCAGACCTTTGACGAGAATCACAAATCGTTGCATAAAAGCAGACCTATAACGAGAGTCACAAATTCTCACAAGAAAGCAGACCTTTGACGAGAGTCACAAATCGTCACAAGAAAGCAGACCTTTAACAAGAGTTACAAATCGTCACAAGAAAGCAGACCTTTGACGAGAGTCACACATCGTAACAAGAAAGTAGACCTTTGACGAGAGTCACACATCGTCACAAGAAAGCAGACCTTTGACGAGAGTCACACATCGTCACAAGAAAGCAGACCTTTGACGAGAGTCACACATCTTCACAAGAAAACAGAGCTTTACCGAAAGTCAAAAATCGTCACAAAAAGGCAGACCATTAACGAGAGTCACACATCGTCACAAGAAAGCAGACCTTTAACGAGAGTCTAGAAAGCAGACCTTTGACGAGAGTCACACATCGTTATAGGAAAACATACCTTTAACGAGTGTCACACATCTTCATAGGAAAACATACCTTTAACGAGAGTCACAAATCGTCACAAGAAGGCAGACCTTTGACGAGAAAGACAAATTGTCACAAGAAAGCAGACCTTTAACGAAGTCACACATCGTCAAAAGAAAGCCGACCTTTAACGAGAGTTACACATCGTCACAAGAAAGCAGTCCTTTAACGAGAGTCATTGATCGTCACAAGAAAGGAGACCTTTGACGAGAGTCACACATCGTCACAAGAAAGCAGACCCTTGACGAGAGTCACACATCGTCACAAGAAAGCAGACCTTTGACGAGAGTCACACATCGTCACAAGAAAGAAGACCTTTAACAAGAGTCACAAATCATCACAAGAAAGCAGACCTTTGACGAGTGTCACACATCGTCACAAAAAAACAGACATTGAACGTGAGTCACACATCTTCACAAGAAAGCAGACATTAAAAGTGAGTCACACATCGCCAAAAAACAGCAGCCCTTTAACGAGAGTCACACATCGTCACAAGAAAGCAGACTTTTATCGAGAGTCCCAAAGCGTCACAAGAAAGCAGACTTTTTACGAGAGTCACACATCGTCACAAGAAAGCAGACCTTTAACAAGAGTCACAAATCGTCACAAGTAAGCAGACAATTAACGAGAGTCACAAATCGTCACAAGAAAGCAGGCCTTTGACGAGAGTCACAAATCGTTGCATAAAAGCGGACCTTTAACGAGAGTCACAAATTCTCACAAGAAAGCAGACCTTTGACGAGAGTCACAAATCGTCACATGAAGGCAGACCTTTGACGAGAGTCACAAATTGTCACAAGAAAGCAGACCTTTAACGAAGTCACACATCGTCAAAAGAAAGCAGACCTTTAACGAGAGTTACACATCGTCACAAGAAAGCAGTCCTTTAACGAGAGTCACTGATCGTCACAAGAAAGGAGACCTTTGACGAGAGTCACACATCGTCAAACGAAAGAAGACCTTTAACAAGAGTCACAAATCATCACAAGAAAGCAGACCTTTGACGAGTGTCACACACTGTCACAAAAAAACAGACATTGAACGTGAGTCACACATCGTCACAAGAAAGCAGACAATTAAAAGTGAGTCACACATCGCCAAAAGAGAGCAGCCCTTTAACGAGAGTCACACATCGTCACAAGAAAGCAGAATTTTATCGAGAGTCCCAAAGCGTCACAAGAAAGCAGAATTTTTACGAGAGTCACAAATCGTCACAAGACAACAGACCTTTAACAAGAGTCACAAATCGTCACAAGAAAGCAGACAATTAACGAGAGTCACAAACCGTTGCATAAAAGCAGACCTTTAACAAGAGTCACAAATTCTCACAAGAAAGCAGACCTTTGACGAGTGTCACACATCGTCACAAAAAAACAGACATTGAACGTGAGTCACACATCGTCACAAGAAAGCAGACATTAAAAGTGAGTCACACATCGCCAAAAGAGAGCAGCCCTTTAACAAGAGTCACACATCGTCACAAGAAAGCAGACTTTTATCGAGAGTCCCAAAGCGTCACAAGAAAGCAGACTTTTTACGAGAGTCACAAATCGTCACAAGAAAGCAGACCTTTAACAAGAGTCACAAATCGTCACAAGAAAGCAGACAATTAACGAGAGTCACAAATCGTCACAAGAGAGCAGACCTTTGACGAGAGTCACAAATCGTTACATAAAAACAGACCTTTAACGAGAGTCACAAATTCTCACAAGAAAGCAGACATTTGACGAGAGTACGAGAGTCTAGAAAGCAGACCTTTGACGAGAATCACAAATTGTCACAAGAAAGCAGACTTTTAACGAAGTCACACATCGTCAAAAGAAAGCAGACCTTTAACAAGAGTTACACATCGTCACAAGAAAGCAGTCCTTTAACGAGAGTCACTGATCGTCACAAGAAAGGAGACCTTTGACGAAAGTCACACATCGTCACAAGAAAGCAGACCCTTGACGAGAGTCACACGTCGTCACAAGAAAGAAGACCTTAAACAAGAGTCACAAATCATCACAAGAAAGGAGACCTTTGACGAGTGTCACACATCGTCACAAAAAACAGACATTGAACGTGAGTCACACATCGTCACAAGAAAGCAGACATTAAAAGTGAGTCACACATCGCCAAAAGAGAGCAGCCCTTTAACGAGAGTCACACATCGTCACAAGAAAGCAGACTTTTATCGAGAGTCCCAAAGCGTCACAAGAAAGCAGACTTTTTACGAGAGTCACAAATCGTCACAAGAAAGCAGACCTTAAACAAGAGTCACAAATCGTCACAAGAAAGCAGACAATTAACGAGAGTCACAAATCGTCACAAGAAAGCAGACCTTTGACGAGAGTCACAAATCGTTGCAAAAAAGCAGACCTTTAACGAGAGTCACAAATTCTCACAAGAAAGCAGACCTTTGACGAGAGTACGAGAGTCTAGAAAGCAGACCTTTGACGAGAGTCACAAATCGTCACAAGGAAGCAGACCTTTAACGAGAGTCACATATCGTCACAAGAGAGCAAACCTTTAACAAGAGTCACAAATCGTCACAAGAAAGCAGACCTTTGACGAGAGTCACACATCGTCACAAGAAAGCAGACCTTTAACGAGAGTCACACATCGTCACAAGAAAGCAGACCTTTAACAAGAGTCACAAATCGTCACAAGAAAGCAGACCTTTAACGAGAGTCACAAATCGTCACAAGAAAGCAGACCTTTGACGAGAGTCACACATCGTCACAAGAAAACAGACCTTTAACGAGAGTCACACACATCGTCACAAGAAAGCAGACCTTTGACGAGAGTCACACATCGTAACAAGAAAGCAGACCTTTGACGAGAGTCACACATCGTCACAAGAAAACAGACTTTTGACGAGAGTCACTCATCGTCACAAGAAAGCAGACCATTAACGATGTCACACATCGTCAGAAATAAGCAGACTTTTAACGAGAGTTACACATCGTCACAAGAAAGCAGACTTTTACCGAGAGTCAGAAATCGTCACAAGAAAGCAGACCTTTAACGAGAGTCACAAGCAAGCAGACCTTCAAAGAGAGTCACACATTGTCACAAGATAGCAGACCTTCAATGAGAGTCACACATCGTCACAAGATAGCAGACCTAAAACGAGAGTCACAAATCGTCACAAGAAAGCAGACACTTAGCGAGAGTAACAAATCGTCACCAGAAAGCAAATACTTAACGAATGACACGCTTCGTCGGAAGAAAACAGGCACTTGATGAAGGACACAAGTCGTCAAAAGCAAATACTGGAGGGAGGAAAGGGGGTAAACCATTTTGGGTTTTTTGATGTATTTCTGTGTAACCTTTTGTATTTTACGATTACAGCTTGTATTTGAAGCGATTTGAGCTGGGTTAAAGGAAACTTTAAAGTGTGTGAATGGGGCTGTTGTGGGGACGATTCAACTGACACATTATCTGGTGTTTGCTGCTAAGACACGTATGTACACACCGAATTGTTTCCAAATAGCATTGACTTGTGAATTGGTAGTAATTATGAAAAATAAGTCATCTGTGAAAATGAATTCATTATACGTAGTTTTCAATTTAACGATCAGGTGACCTGATAAATTTGGTTATAAGTTGTCAAAAAACAATAAACAAATCTGATTAATCCAAATAATACACGGCAATCTACAATATTAAGCCTCAGATAAATGAAAAACGCTGTAAAGAAGCAAAGTAGTTTGATGAGATTGAACTCCTGCATTGTTGGCATTTGACTTGTAAAATATTTAGTGACATTTAACCAACAATCTAGCATAAAATTACCCAATGAATTTCACGGAAGTCAATCGAAGGGAAAAAACTTCCGGTCAGGAGTGCATTCCGTTTTACTGTTCATAATGTTGATCAGTGAACCGGGCCGCTATGTTGAGAATTATTTGGGATACATACGATACATACGAAAGGTAAAATCCGATAAGGCAGACAGACTAATGTCTCATGTGCATTTTGGCAAAAGCCAACCAATAATCGATAAGTAAATTGTGCATTGTAAATAGCCACTAACAAATATATCACTGATAGCTATTGTTCGCGTATGCATACAAATAAGCAGAACATGAAAATTGTAGGAACATGAAGTAATGCAGACTGATGCGTTCCTCACGGAATCTTATTTCCTGTTTTTTTCGTAAAAACATTCATCATGAACAAGTCCAGGAATCCTGAACGTTGGTATTGATTCGCCGTTCTAGGAAAAGGATTTAACGAGTCTTTTTTTAAATATTTAATGTTCGATTCCTCTATGAAGTATTGATCGTGAAACTGAAGATTTATTGTCATCTGCACATTTGAGATTAATATTAATACAGCACTACGTCAGCGGCGAGTTAAGATTGCATATTATTATCATGTCGCTGTAAATATACACCATTTTTTGCAATAGCTTGGTTAAATATTGAAGTTACATAATATTGTCTTTAATACATCGTTACGTATCTTTCAAATTGTTACATGAAAGTGTTCTCATTTCAGGATTTGTCAGAATGTATCGTAACTATTTAAGGTTGCAAGTATTGTTCTTGCAAATTTGTACGAAGGTTCTGAGACATGCCTTGGAATATTTTGCAAATAAAGAATCGGGAGGCGATTTAAAAGAATTCAATTTTGCAGGTTTTATTAATACAAAGTTAGACATATTGAAAGATTTACAGCATCAAAAAGATATAACCAATACTCAAGTGAAGGCGTTTAAACGAGGACAAAATCAAGAATGGGATATATCTCTTTTAGCAGTAGTACTTCTAAATATGGTTCAATTGGGGGCAAAAGAAAGAGCTGCCGTTGAAAGTATTCGAAAAGAGAGAAACAGCATTCAACATTTAAATAATTGTGAAGTTAACGATGATTCCTATAAGACTATCAGGGACACGGTTTCTAATCAATTAAGATTATTGGCCTCAGTGGCAGGACCCGATTTCAAGGCAGAAATCGAGATAGACTTGAAAACAGCAGAGCAGCTTGATGCACCCGGGGAACCCTGGATAACAGTATTCAAGGAACAATTAAATGAATCGAAAATGAACTTAGAAGTTCTGCAAAGATTGGATTCAATCGATATGAACTTGCAATCTCTGAAAGAACAACGTATTCCCGAGTCAGGTAAGATTACATTTATCACTTGACACTGAGTGTGAATATAAGTATGCTTCAAATAGCCTTGAAGTTTTCTATACAAGTGCAATTATTCGACAGAGCTTTCTACAATACCAATGTCAGTGGAAAACGCAAAACATTCAAAACGTTATAAAATTGACACCCCGCCGATTACGATAAGGCTACGCATACAGTGTCACGTGATCCCTCAGTAGGGGCCCTCCGACATGAACACAGAAGCAGACGATAACTATACAGAATTTTTACTTGACAATCCGATAAAAAATGTATGGAAAATGGTAAAACATAGCAATAAAAGCTAGTTCAACATCAAATTAGTTAATAATTATAATAAGTTAAATTGAATGTTTTATTCAGGTAGAAATAATTTAATGTCTAAACTTTAAAATAATTAATTTATAAATAACATCAACATTTGGTTTCAGTAGAAAGGCTATTGTAAAGCTCAAATTTATGAGAACAAAACATGTATTAATGTACTTTACGAAAGTCAATTTATTGTTAACGTTTGTTTAGATCAAATTGATTCTGCTGTTTTTCTTCCTTTCTCCATTAAAAATCACCTTTTATACAAGTTTAGTAAATTAATATTATTGATATAACTACCGTATTATTTCTCTCAATGAATTAATATCCGTATTAAATGAAATGCGAAACTGTTCCTACAAAGAACATACATGTAGGAGTTTGAAGTGATCATAGTCATTATAAATGCATAGGTTTATACATTGATTTGCGTCATTTACAATTGAAGATGATTTTGTTTTATCTATACGTATTTACGTTTTGTGACCTTTAGATATATGATATTTGATATTTTATCTAAATTTAATAAAAAAAATGTAACTCAAATTAACTGAATTGTCTTTTTAACTTACAGTTTGTAAAACAAACTTAAAAGCAAATGTATATGCTTCGGATTTAAAACTTTTCGCCCAAGAAGGAGAAAAAAAATCAAAATAAAAATAGATCGGAAGATGTCGTCAATATTACGCACTAATACTCATAATTATATTTCTTGTTTTACGACTAACGAAAAAGATACGTATATTATGTACGTTCACATTAAAAATTTGGAAGGTTGAAATTGTCTACCGAAAGGTCACTTTCTTATCGAACAAATTCCAAAAAAATGCATAATTTGAATAATTTGAGCAGCAATAAGGGAAAATGTCAGCATTATGGATTTCCTTGTCTTTACTATCTCTCAGTTATAAAAAAACAAACATGTTTTGTGTTTAATATATAGAGAACAGAGTAATTACACTACTGTTGATAAGTGCAGATTGTCGGAAGTCATGGCGGATAGCAACGGGCAACTGATAAGACCCGCCTAGTCTGGACGCTGATTGGTCAGTCGGGTATAATCCGGCCAGTTTGACTGACAGGCCGCGTCATGTTAATTTCATTTGCAGGTAGATAAGGTGTTGCTTTAATGTGTTAAAGAATTCTTTACTGCTAAACATTCAAAGAAATAATAATATTTAGAGATTTGTTGAATACTTGTTGGCATGTTTCCATCAAGGTCTGTTCGACTGTTTTTGTGTAAAAATTGTCAAGACTATCCAACAATGAACTGTTTTGTTTAAATTCATCTTTAAAAACGGCATATATTCAATAAACACTCAACTACAACTCACTTCATTGTTACGAAAATGCATATGTCTCTCGCAAAATAAAGCCACAGATCCACAAGACATTTATTAATAGAAAGTGACACCTGAAACCATTCCTTATCTTCTTACACGTTTACGTAAGATTTACGTCAGATCTCAGGGTTTTTTTTAAAAAGCGTCGGTATATTAGTATGTACGCATAAAATATATTGTTTAAACGTGGAAACCATTATGCCCTATTTCTTGAAGGGAAACTCGGATGAGACAGCAACATCGTTGTTGCGATAATTAATTTCAATAATGTATAATTATGATGTATTATCGGCCTCGTACTAGCTTGCAGTGACATATTTAGGCTTGTTTTGATGAAACACTGTATCTCATTCCTTTAATACATGGAATTTAACGTATAACATTTCAATATACTACTGTAACAATTAAACTGTTTAGCCGTAGTTATTAATGGATACCATATTAGTTCGAGAATGTATTTCATTGTTTGAATGACTTTTCTCTTTATTTGAAGGTAGCTCAGTGCCAAACAATCAATGCAATACTCGCATAGAAAGTAAGTATACAATTTAAAAAAATATATTGGTTATGTTTTTAAAGAATATCGAACCACGTGAAGAAACGCAGTACTTAAAAGAAAGTAATGTTATGAATACGTTCGAAAACTTGCTTGTTTATGTAAATTTAAGAACTACAACTCGCATTACAGTGTTTTGGCGTTGGACCAATACTTCTAACAGTTTTTAACATTGAAGTTGGGTTTCAAATAATATCATTTTACGTATGCAAAAAGAAGTATCGAGTCTGGGTTCGAACACTTAACCATTGCATGATGATTTTGAAGCGCTGCTATCTGACCTTGTCGACCTATTTATCTGATTGCAAACTAAAAAAAAATATTCCAGTTAAAAAAACTGATACATTATTCATTTCAAACATTGCTATTTTAACAACGACTTAGGATACAATTTCTAGTAAGAATTGGTGTGCATGTACATCGTTCACAATGAACACGCGTTCCTCCTGCTTGTATAATTATTATTTCCGCTGCAACCATGAGAAAGTACAATTTATGTTTAACACAGTAGACGTAGATCGCAAATATACTACCCATGGTATCAACTTGACGTTTATACTAAAAAGTAGTCCTCACATAAGGGTACAGATACACGTAGGATTTTACAACCCTATTATCTAAATTACTATCAAGAAATGTAACCGATTCTATATTGTATTTCATTTTAGACAACAGCAGCATATTTATAGAGACGTTGATGGAATCACCCACATTCAAAATAAGGCGGCCTTTATTACAGCAATCAGAGACATTTTTGACGAACCAGAAAGTAGTCGTTTTAACTGGTCATAAAAAGGAACTTGTGATGTCTGTTCTTAAATACATTGTCATTGGTTACCCAAAAGAAATGAAAAATGTTGCACTGGTGAATACTACAAGCGATTGGAGTTCTGTTTCGCCAGAAAACACGGGCCTGATCATTTTGAAAAATATCGCAGGACCTTGGGAAAAGAAAGAATCAACTAAAAGACACATGCTTGATAAATGGATAAATATGTTTGACGAAATACATGCACGTGCAAAGGGCACTTCGATGTCAGTTGCAATAGTGTTGAAGAAAAGCCATTTAAATGAGATTAAATCCTTGTGTGATCACAAACTTCTTCAGAATGTGGTCGAAATTGGAGTACGAGATGCTGCACCCGATCAAAGGCTAATACAATCTAGAATTCCATCAGCAGGTATAACGTTAATTCGAAGCTACTTCCAAATATAATTCTATAAGTATTTGATAATGTTTATTATTGTAGGTGTTGTTTTCGAAAAATACATCAAATAATAACATTTCAGCTTACACTTTTACCTGTTAAAGTCACATTTGCGTTCATCATATTTCACAGAAAGCTTGTTTTATTTAATGCGACTCGAAAGTTATCTGGTTTTCCTAGCTAATAACATAGCTTCAACAACACATGTTTTTTTTCCAGGAACCGATCCTGAGAGTATCTTCAAGTAAGTATAGTTCCTTAGTTGTTTCAATTCAAAGTGAAGCATACTTCCTGTAACGAATTTCATTTAAACTGTTTTATACTTCTTAAAATCCTCAAAAAAATGTACATTTTAATTAATTTTCTTTTTTTTCTTTTAGGGAGAAAGATCAACGCAAAACAAAACTGAAGATGGACAAAGACGACATAAATGCACCAACGAACCTTTGCAAACTTGTAACAAGTAATACGACATCACATTCTTACATTTCGTTCATTTTAGTATCAACTGCTCAAGACTACATTATAGTCCTCGATGTATGGAACTGGTCCATTAAGTTGTTTGACACTGAGGAACACAAACTGCATTCGGAAATAAACTGCAATTCAAAGAATTGGAAAGAACCTTGGGCTGTAGCTGAATTGCCAAATGCACAACAATTTGCCGTGACATTTCCAAAAGACAACACGATTAGGATGTTTCGCTTAACAAAAGAGTACAGATTTCCAGTCTTACGAAATATTCCTTCGGACACAATCCAAACAGCAGCAGCAGACTGTCGTGGCATTTGTAGTCTAGAAGGTTATTTGGTAGTTTCCTTTGGAACAGCGGGAGACTGTTGTGAACATGGTATAATACAAATCCTTAAGCTTACAGGAGAAGTCTACCAACAAATCGACCATAAAGACGGGGAACCTCTTTTCAATAATCCTAAGTACTTGGAAATGAGCACGGGAAAGAACCTTATTCATGTAAGTGACGAAGGCAAAAACAAGATAATCACGATCGATTTTGAGGGAATTGTTTGGTCTGAAATCGACATTCAACGTCCAGGTTATGTCGTTGCCGACCCTACGAAAGATGATTTATTAATTTGCTCCAAGGACAGCAGAAACCTGTTTCAAGCATCGTGTGAAACAGACCAATGTTTTGAATTCGAAACACAGCATATGCAAGAGGAACCAATTGCCTTGGCATTTGACAGAGATAATCAGTGCCTGTTTGTCGCCTTTCGTGGATCGCCAGATGTACTGAAATATCCGATTAATATTTAAATGGCAAAGAAGAAACATTGGCACTCTCAATAAGACAATATTTAAATGAGATTAATGTCAATAAAACTGCTTTATGACGCAAATGAACGTTTATAGTGTAAGACACTACAATTAATATCAAATAAACATTCCATGTCGTCGACCATTTTCTAGCAGCAGTGGTTACTTAATTGAATACCTTAACTTTTTTTTGTGGTTCACTATTCTTTTAAGTACGTAATAGTAAGTGAATGTAATGCTACTGTTTTCCTGCATTTTTTTCATCTTTTTATATGTGTGTTTGTACCTGATCTTATGTAGTTGAATGAATAAAAGAGAGAGAAAACAGAGAAAGAGCAGTAATAACTAATCAAATACATCCCGCACTTGGCTTGCATGGAGTTTATTTGGCATTGGCATAAATTGCAAGTGTTTACTTCAAGATTTGGCTCTGATTAGTTAAGTGCGACGTCATTTAACTAATAGTATACGATATCATTACTATCCGATGTTATTAAATATTGACGTCATTGTCGAAAGCCATTCTTTAACTATAAATCATCTAGCGCATTTAAATGCATGTTTTAAAGTGCTGTCCTGCGTTTCCTTGAAAATTATCATCAATGCGAAAAAATGCGACACATCCTTAGATACACCAACATAGTTTTTTCTACTGCTAATGCTACTGTTGATACTTCTTCTACTACTACTACTACTACAACAACTAATATTTCTACTGCTACTGCTACTATTGCTGCTGCTGCTGCTGCTGGTGTTGCTGCTACTACCACCATCACCACCAAAACCACAACCACCGTCATAACCACAACACCAATCACCACCACCACCACCACCACCACCACCACTACTACTATCACCATCACCACCACTTCTACTACTTCTACTACTACTTATATCAATAATACTTAAAAAAAAACGATAAGAATAGTCAATATGTTAATAAGAATTTCAAATTTTCAAACTTATTTTTCTTGATATTACACCTACTACTCCTGCACTGTAATAAAGACCAGTGCTTAAAAAGGTACTTTTTCATGAGTAATATGTTTTCACTGTAGGCCTTTTGGGTTCAACCGCAATCATGGCCTTTTTCTTAAAACGCAATATCCAGAACAATGATCATTCCATTGGTCTAGTTTTTAATGTGAGGCTTATTGAACAAATTACAGGCGCAATCATAATTCATCGGCTTACAGCTGAAACAATCATCATAAGTATTGAATTGTGCATGCCTGTCTAGTTTCAAATGCTTTCTTGTAGATTCAAATGCTAGATCTGTTACGTATCTCAATCTGACCCTAACCTTGTATTTTGTTTAAAGTGACAGCACAGCTAAATTATGACATAACTATTTTCACAGACAAAACCCATACATGCAAGACTGCTAAACATAAAGAAACAAAAATATCGTAACTTAATAAGTATACATTTAACATAATCCAGTGACAAGGTTTATGACTGTAGTTTCATGTTTCATTCAGACAAAAAAGAATATTGAATTTGGTTTAGTTTAATCATATTTTATTGCTCTTTTGTAGACAGAATTATTATGCATACAATTTATACGTACACTTAGTTTAAACTTTTTTTATTTGAAAAATAGCATACAAACATACATACGTTATATGTATAGAAATGAAATACATCACAATATGTTCGAGGATAAGAAAACAAGAAATAACTTATATTAATTCTGCTCCTCTACTTAGATAAAGTGCATAAAAACTAATGAGACATGGCATATGCTACGCTGACAATGAGTATAATTGATAGATTTTGTCTTCTTTATATTATCTAAAAATGATAAGAAATGAAAATTGTTGGTCGCACACCGATGAGGGGGGTAGGCGTGGGTCTTCGTTTATTATTTGTTGCTGCTCATTGCTTACCGAACCGCCTAGAGGCAGTAATGTACGATTGCACAAGTGAAAATATTACTTTGTTTTGTTCAAAGGAAAGAGTTTCATTTCCATGGAGAAGATTTTGATAAATAGGTGCACATGGCATGATGCTCAAGAAGCGGCGACGAATGTCTACAAGCAGTGGACAATAAAGTAAAAAGTGTTCCGAAGTTTCGACGAATCCGCAACGACGCATAGGGGAATCGACTATTGATCTTCGACGAAGGTCTTAGTTAAGTGAGCTTCAGCCAAGTCTTAATCTGGTGTGTACTATTTGTCCAGTGCGTGATCAAAACCGAATATTGGTTTGGCTTTGGACATGTTTGAATAAAGAGTTTGCTTAAATGATATCAAAGACGGCAGATTTCTGATGTTGTATGGAAGTTAATTCTATTCATACATAGTTGCTGGAAGGAAAGAGTATGGTAAAATTGTGTTCTTACCATAATAGTTGGGGTGTTGTTGGCAGTTCGAAGATTGTATCGTGTTTGTTCTTCATAAAGAATAAGATCTGTTATATATTTAGGAGAAAGTGAGTGGTATATTTTGTAAAAGGTAATAAGCTTGTGTTTTCTACGTCTGTCTGCTAGGGACTCCCATTTTAGTTCAGCGAGCATTGAGTTGATATAACAGTATTTAATTGCACCTGAAACTATACGAACAGCCTCATTTTGCACAGACTCTATATCAGATTTTTGCTGATTTGTGCAGTTGTCCCATAAGGTGTCACCATACTCTAAAAGCGGTCGAATGAAAGACATGTATATTTTTTCTAAAGAGGGACGATTTAGGTGACACTTTAAGGACCTAAGCAGACCCATACGTTGCCAAGCTTTTCCTAACATTAGTGTAATGTGCTGTGTCCATTTGACATTGTTTGAGAGAGTTATACCAAGATGTTTTTGTGACTCGACTTGTTCGATTCGGATATAGTTCATGTAAAGTTGTTGATGTACAGGCTTTTTGTAATTTCTAGAAAATATCAGACTTAGACTTCTCTGGATTGAAGGAAACAAGCCATGTTCGGGACCAGGAGTAGACGGTTTGAAGATCTCTGTTCAGTACAGTGCTAGCTGTGTCGGGATGGTCGACCACGATGTATTAACTTGTATCGTCAGCAAATAAGCGAATATTCGCATTGATGTCCGTTGTGATGCCGTTGATATAAACGAGAAAGAAAAGTGGGCCGAGAATTGACTCCTGGAGGACGCCGGCTTTAAGAGAAGACCAATATGACGAGAAACCAGCATATAACACACGTTGTGGGTGATATGATTGATAGGAAGAGAACCAACGAAGCAAAGATCCAGAAATACCAAGAGCAGATAGTTTGTGGAGGTGACCTCGAAGCCAAACCCCATCGAACACTTTAGAAATATCACAGAAGACTGCACGAACTTGTTTGCCATCGTCAAGCGCTTTGCAGACGTCATTGTATAAGAATGTAAGCTGGTTGATTGTAGAGTCACCCTAGATGAAGCCTGAATGGAGATGGGATAATAGTTTTATTACAAACGAGATAGTTATAAAGAACCTCATGGATACAGTGCTCCATCAGTTTTCCAAGACAGCTAAGCAAAGAAATAAGCCGGTAGTTGGCTGGATTAGACGGGTCTCCTGTTTTACAATCAAATAAAACAAAAAGAATGGGTTGGGTAACAAGTTATTACAACATTAGTTTTAAGTCCTTCCCAGCCGTCAATATAGCGTCAATGTCGTTTAAATCTATGATTAAACGTAACTAGAAAAATGAGAAAACGTTAATTACTTTAGAAAAAAAAAGAACTGGTTGCCACCAAAAGAGAAACAAAATACAGTGTAATAACATCCAAGACCGTTTATATCGTGATTGAGGGTGATATCAAAAGAAACGTTTCGTTAATGTTATGTACTTAAGAACTTCAATAAAAAGGACACTGTTTTCATCGACTGTATTATCTTCTATCCCAAATAATAATTTGGATGTACTTAAAGGATGAAATATTCGAGTATTTCGAAAAAATAACACGCGTTCTTCGCCGTATATACTACATTTAAAGAAATAATGCTCTGCATCTTCTGTGCCTTGTCCACAGTCACAAATAGGATAATCACGAAGAAAGTTTATGTGGAGATGTGCATTAAGGTTGCTATAGCATTTCTGATTTTTGTATGGTGTATATTTGAAAGTCTGTCCCCGACACGATAATATTTCAGAACAATTGAGCCTTTGTAAGTACCTTTTAAACGTGCCTTAAATTCATTAAGGGTGTTACTGTTACGCAGGTGAACATCCAGCCGGTTCCACTAATCTATGGAAGATGGGATTGTTGATTTCGAGTAAATACTTAAAGTCTAATTATGTCTGTTTCGAAGCGGATAATTGGTTGTTTATTCAATTGTCTGTGTTATTTGTTCACAGAGATACTGTGGCAAGCTTCCGAAATTTTGACGATACATGAAAATTAACTTTTGCATTTCCCTGCGCTCACTTGGTGAAATCCAACCAATTTCAATTAAAAGTCTATGATTAGAAACTGATCGGGTCAACCCAGTTACAACTCTAGCCGCTTCGTATTGCCCTTTTTTTAAACATTCCTTCTCATAGACGGCACAATTATCCCAAACTAAAAATGAATATTCAAAAAAAGGTCGTATAAACGAGATGTATATTTGATTGAGCGTTGTTCTAGCAAGTTTATATTTTAACAACCTCATTGACTCAAGCACTTTAGAGACTGATTTAATAATTTGGCTTATATGTTCGTGCCATGTTCCATTAGCTGTAAACCAAAGCCCTAAGTGTTTATGGTTTTGAACAAAGTTCAACAAGTTGCCCTCGAACACGATAATTGGTAGAATCTGATTGCACAGCGTAAAAAAAATAACTTCTGTCTTTAGGGGATTGAACTATACCAGTCATTGTTTTGGCCAATTTGAAATCTTTTTAAGATCGCTATTAAATGTAGATTCAATATGGCTGGTATCTGACGAAGAAGCGGCTAGAGAGCTATCGTCTGCAAGGAGTCGCGTTGTACTTACAAGGGTGTCGGCAATATCGTTAACATAAATAAGAAAAAGCAGCGGACTAAGTACATACCCTTGAAGTTCACCAGCATTGACATTGCGAACTTCAGAAAACGTTTGTCCAACAATAACTCTTTGTTACCGACTCGACAAATAATTATAAATCCAATATTTCACATTGTGTTCAATGCCATACTCTTGTATTTTAAAAAGACCTTCATGCCAGACTCTGTCAAAATCTTTGGAAATGTCACAGAAGACCATGCATTTAGATTTCTTTTCATTAAATGCCTTACATATTTGACTGTATATGTCAATCAACTGAAAAACCGTTGAGTGACCAGGCAAAAGCCTGGATTGTCATTTATAAATACGATTATAGGCATGTAGATGATTGTTAACATATTTGGAGACAATACGTTCCATTATCTTGCCTACACAGCTTATTAACGAAATTGGTCTGTAATTGGACAGAAGAGATCTATCACCCTTTTTAAAAAGAGGAGTAACATTATCCAACTTCCAAGAAGCAGGATACACGCAGTCACGAAGCGATTTCTTAAACAGTAATTGTAACGGATATGACACTGTGGAAACCGTTTCCTTTAACAGTTTATGATTTATCAGATCCGGTCCACATGCTTTATTTATCACCAGATTATTCAAAATGTCTTTTACGTCATTTTCAGTTAAAGTAATGTCTTCAAGCGAAGAATTGCATTTGCGTATTAGTTTGGGTAGAACGAACCCAGTTTCATCAATATTAGATACGGAAGTAAAGCAATTATTTAGTAAATCCTAATTAACGCTATCTGTGGAAATAAGTGTATTTGTTGTTGTAGTTAAAAGTGGTGGAATACCGTTTTTATTATTGTTTCCTTTCTTTGTCAACATTTTAACTACTTTCCAACATTGTCTCGGGTTTGTTTGGCTTGCATCACTTAAATTATCTTCAATATTAATAAAGAATATTTCTTTAGCGTGTTTCTTCATAATATTAGCAGAATTCGTATTTGTTTATATTTGTTCTCGTCAGCGACCTTGCAGGAATTTATCGCGATACGTTTCTGTCGCGTTTACGAAAGATTTCACGAATTTCTGAAGGGTTTATCATTAGGTCGAATTGTTACAACTTTCGATGGAATATACACCCTTGTCAATTCTATAAATTTAGAAGTAAAAGTTTCGCATGCATAATCAACAGACGAATTTGTAATAAAGGATCATCAGTTGTCAAAATAAGTTGAGTAAATAGTTGATAATCTCCTATTTTATAATTCCAAACAGTTCGAGTGTAATTGTTATCATGATTAAAACAACTTTTTACGAAAAGGTACGCTTCAAAATGATCGCTTATCTCGATAGGGGTGTTTATAATACCGACGTCTCATTGTTGTATTGTTTCAGAAATGACAATTGGGTGTAAGAGCGTAGAGGATGTAGCCTTCACCCTAATTGGTGTAGAGATTATATTTGGCATATTACTAATTGCTAAAATGTCGCTCAATGTATGATTCTTTGAATTTAATTCATTTATATCACCAAGGAAAATAATGTTATTGTATTTATCGTTAATATGGTCTACTGCTACGCTCAATCTGTCCTAAAATTCAACAGATAAGTGTGAAGGTCTATATACAACGCATATTTTAAGAATAATTCTGATTTATCGCGTACAGTCAAGCATAGGGACTCTGGTAGTAAATTTTCATAATTGCGAATAAATTTTGGACATATCTGTGCACCCCTACCATCTTACGCAATACATGCACAAATGCCACTGTTTCAGTATCATTTAAACACTATTGCAGGTATTGTTTACATTGAACGCATCTTGTACATAACGAAAACTGAGCTTGCATAACCGCATTTGATTACAGTCTTCATTGTGTATGTACTTGCTTCCTAAAACAAAATCCCTGAAAATGGTCGAATCTTTTTGAGCCAAGTCGGATCCGACAGGTTGACCAAGTACCATGTTTAAGTCTTCAAACTTAAGCGTACAGCTGCTGTATACGGACAAGCTAAAACGATATGTTCGGTTTTGTCAAAGAACGCGCGTTTGCGAATTAAACACACAGAGTGCAGTAAAGATGGCTTGTCTAGCCACAAGTTAGCAATAAAGTGCGCAAGTTATTAGTCCGAGTGATTATTTCCGGACTGCCGCACAACACATGGCTCAATTTCTTTATGGAATTTTTTGAATATTAAAAAATCCATGTAAATTATAAGTCTTTCGCGCCATAAAGATAGGTCTGTCTGTTTTACAGTTTTATGAATAGAGCTTTTCCAGCTCGACTTCGAACGCGCTACATTATGCAATATGATATCGTTAAGGCTATCGTGTAAACGGTATTTGTTTACCAATGCGCATATGTCAGGTATAAAGCCAGACATTGGATTACTTGTTCGACGAGTAAGAAATGCTATATATTTCCTTATAAAAAGTTGTCGCGTTAAACTATCGGAAGGCAACGTCATTATCTTTTGCAGAAAAGATAATTTGCGGATGTCGACTAAGCTTATCAGACGATATAGTCCCACCATTGACTCACACATGTCGGAACGAGTGTATTTATCAATTTAACAACATAATGTTGAGTTATATTGATAATATCGCGATCCGATGACTTGAGGTTATTCCACAATTCGCTACATACAAAATAGTTGGGATATTGATTTTTGATATATTTGCTTGTGGCAGTTAATGGACCAAGTCCTTCGCCATGTAGTCCATAATCTTTCATAGCATGAAATGAATTTTTTGCTCTTTTGGCACCGTTCTTTAATTCCTATTGTAGACCGCATCCCATATTTAGAGTTAATATTAGTTATTAATTAATATCCCTAAATGAGTGGAAGATTCGACGTAACTGAGCGATTGTCCAGCAAATGTTATAATTAATGGAACTGACAAGCGTTTTGTGGAGAACGACAAGCAACAAGATTTTTTAGTATTGATTTCAAATTTGTGAAGAACTGCATAGTCTTGTAAGATATCAAGCATATGCTGAAGACCGGAGGGCGTTTAAGCAACGAATGTGATGTCATCTGCGAGGGTAGGATTCCCTGCAGCAATTGTACCAACTTTGGAGCCATATCTGGATTTTTCTAATCGATTAAGCAAGTAGTTAATATACAATAAATAATAATAATAACCAGATAATACGCCCCCTTGGCGTACAGATCTACGTACACTTATAGAGTCGGACGTTAAACCAGACCACCTCACCAATGTTGTAAGGTTTTGGTAACCATTAAGTAGCGTTTTTCATAGCTTCTCTTGAATGCCAAGATCGTATAATTTCACAAATAAGGAGTCGTGCCAAACAACATAAAAGGCGCCTTTCATATCTAACTGAGCTACATATACATTACTTCCACTATCGAGATTATGCGTAATTACTTCCTGAATGTGGGTGTTATTGCGCCAGGTGTAGGCTGCATTATTTTGTTCTCTGAATAATTTGCATTTTCTGTTGGAATTACTGTGTGTAAAAACTGGAATTTTGGACTATAGTGTTATGAATATATATTAAATATGCTGGTGAAATTATTCTTAGGAATTTTAATTGTATTACATAGAAATCTGCATCTGAAACAAAGACAATGTAACAAAGAAGGGTGTTCCACCCCATTGATCTCAACTTACATGGTGGACAGATTATCAGCTCTCACAATGAATAAGCCGTTTACTGTTATACAGTACTGTACTGAGCAATTACTGACTTTTCGCTCACCACCGAGAAAGTCAATTAAATTAGACAAAGAAGTGTTAACAAGGCTGAAAGAATTTGGTATACTGGTATACAGAGGTAAAAGGGCTGGTCGCCTCAGGACGAGGATCAAGGATTATAATGATGGTGTTCACTTGAAGAACTTAACACAGATAAAACTAGACAGAACAATTTATTTAAATGAAACAAGAAAAAGCAGGCTCAAATGTTCAACTGTCAATACAAGATCTATTCGAGGAAAATCGTCTGAACTACTACAGCATATTTTTGAGCAGAACATTGATCTTTGTGTGATTACTGAAACTTGGCTCCATGCTGATGGTGATGATGTTGTACGGGGAGAACTGTCACAGGATGGTTATCGTTTTGATGATGTCCCTAGACCTGAGCGAAAAGGAGGCGGAATAGCCCTGTTATATAGAGACAACTTAAAAGTGTCACGCAATTTTTGCAAAACTTTTGAGTCCTTTGAGTATGTTGAGTGGAAGATAAATAGTAACAACTTTGTTTTCCTGATAATTGGTATCTATCGACCGCCATACTCTGAGAAGCACCCAGTTACACAAGCAATGTTTATAGATGAATTCTCAGACTTGTTGGAGCAACTTTCAGTGATATCTGAACCTTTGGTGTTAATGGGTGACTTTAATCTCCACTTAGACAATAAATCAGATTGTTATACCAAACAGTTCATGAAGTGTCTTCATACATTTGGATTTGTGCAGAGAGTTAAGAGACCTACACACATCAAAAGGCATATTTTGGACTTGATCATTACAAGAAAAAGAGATAAATTCTCAGATGTAACTGAACCTCTGACTGACTATTTTATTTCTGATCACTGCTTCGTTAGTTGTTATGTTGAACAGTGTCGTCCTCCTCTACTTGTTAAAACTGTCAAAAGCAGAAACTGGAAATCAGTGTCAAAAGAAGCTTTTCAGAAAGACATCTCTGAATTGAATCTACTTTTAGAACGATTTTCAAATGTTGATGAGCTTGTTACAAACTTTACCAAGAGTACCTCAGATGTAATTGATAAGCATGCTCCACTCAAAGAGAGAACTGTTATTTGCAGACCAAATGTACCATGGTATTCTGGATACCTGAAATCCCGCAAGCAGTTTAAAAGGTCAATAGAAAGTATTTACCAGTCTGACAAATCAAATTTGATGGAAAATATTTATAAAAAGGTTAGAAACAGCTACACTACTGCAGTGACAACATCAAAAAATAGATATTATCAGTCTAAAATCAGTGGGGCAGAGGGCGATGTGAAAAAGTTATATGGGGTGACTGCCTGTCTGCTCGGTCGTACAAAGGACAATCCACTTCCACCGCATACTGATGATGTATCTCTAGCCAACGAATTTTTGCAATTCTTTGTTGACAAAATTGCCAGGTTGAGAAATGACTTAGATAATATAACCATTGAATCGGCACATATCGGGTCTGTATCATTAAACGAACCTCTGGGTGGCACAATTTTGACTGAGTTCACACCACTCTCAGAAAATGATGTCATGAAACTTATCCAAGGATCAAAACCAACAACTTGTGAGCTAGATGTTATTCCAACACCAAAGTTGAAAGACAATTTTAATATTTTTATACCAGTTGTGACAGAAATTGTAAATAGATCATTATCATCTGGGGTGTTTCCAACAGAGTGGAAACGTGCTGTGATAAAGCCTCTATTGAAGAAAAAGGGTCTCCCTCTAGAACTTAAAAATTATCGGCCTGTGTCAAACTTGTCGTTTTTATCAAAGATCCTTGAGAAATCTGCATTACAAAAAATTACTCATCACATCGAAGTAAACAGACTTCTTCCGTCATATCAAAGCGCTTACAGAAAGGGTCATGGTGTCGAATCTGCAATGATGAAAATGTATTGTGATTTATTGGATGCTTTTGACAACAATAAAGTTACTATCGTTGTCATGATTGACCTCAGTGCAGCTTTTGATACAGTGGATATTCCAATTGTACTTCGAATTCTTCAGGAAGACTTTGATATTAAAGGTATTCCTTTGAACTGGATAAATTCCTATTTAACTGAAAGGACAATGAAAGTTATTGTTGAGAACACATCTTCCAACACAGAACAGCTGCAGTTCGGTGTACCACAGGGGTCCTGTGCAGGCCCAGTTATTTTTACCATGTATATTGCTGCTCTGAACAAAGTTGTACAAAAATACCCAGCTGGACTTTATGGGTATGCTGATGATCATAAAATTGCTTTCAGAATTCAAGCTGGAAATGCACAAAATGAGGCGAATGTGTTTGAAATGCTTAATGATTGTCTCAATGATATAATTGTGTGGATGACAAATTTTAAGTTGAAAATGAATAACTCAAAAACAGAAATTATCATGTATGGCACTAAACATCAGCTAGCAAAACTTAACATTTCAAGTGTGAGAGTCGGTGGATCATCAGTAAAATGTGTTAATAATGTCAGAGATTTGGGTGTACATATGGAAAGTACGCTTAATTTTGACATGCATATCAGAAAAAAATGTCAGATTGCGCATGCTCAGCTTAGAAACCTGAAAGAAATTCGTAAACACCTTTCACAAAAATCAACAGAGATAATGGTGAACGGCCTTATTCATTCTCATATTGACTTTTGCAATGGATTATTTACGGAAATTCCTGCCTATCAGATTAAAAGACTTCAGAAAGTTCAGAACCAAGCAGCAAGAGTTGTGACCAACACACCATACGGTCATCCAACTACCGAAGTCCTCAAATCCCTTCACTGGCTACCTGTGAGGGCAAGAATTATGTTTAAAATTCTTGTCATTGTGTTCCGTATTGTGCAGGGAACAGCTCCTTCTTATTTGAGGTCTTTGTTAAACCGTGTTCAGGGAAAATACAGACTAAGATCTTCTGATGACATTCAATTTATTGTTCCAAGAACCAGAACCAGAATTGCTGACAGATCACTTGTTGTGGTTGGGCCAAAATGGTGGAATGCTCTTCCTAGAGACATAAAACACATTAAAAGTGAACCTACTTTTAGAAAGGAACTGAAAACTTATTTGTTTGGACTGTTTTATAATTAGGAGCCTACCAGATTTTATGTGTAAATGACTGTATATACCTTGTGTGAAATAGCGCATGAACTGTGTGAAGCGCAATCGAATATTGAACAATACTGTTTGCGCTATACAAATGTACTTGTATTTGTATTTGTATTTGTATTAAAGGCTACAGTGATACAACTCAGTCCTTTTTGAAATCCTTATTGTTGTTTGTTCGGAAATTTGGAAAATGACATTTTATCAAATCTATTTACGATGACAGGCTCGAATATGTTGCAAAATGTAGAAATAATTGAAATCGGCCTGTAACTACTAGTACTTAACCATGGCTTGCCATTTCCTTTGTAAATAGGGATGGGTAACTACATTTCCATGACGCTGGATACTCCTCGTAGCGTACTATAGCATTAAACAGAACTTTAAGGGCCATAATAACTGGTTGCCCACCGTATAAAACGAGTTCATTTAACACCGTGTCTGGACCGAGCGCTATTCTACGTTATAATCTTTAAATCGCCACCCTAATTTCATGTTTTGAAATTTCTTTAAATGTGGGCTTATCTGGTAAGGATTCGCGATTCTTTAAATTTATTCTGTCTCTAACTTCACGCTCAAACTCTGAAAGCGGCTCATTATAATAGCCAACATCAAATACGGATCGGTAAAAACTAGCAAAACCATCCTTTATCATCTCACCCCCGTACTTTACGCCATCAACCTCGAGGTTTAAAACACTGTTAAAGTTTTTATTTTTTATCTTTCTAAGAAGGCCACAGAACAACTTGTCATCTGTCCCTGCCACGTTATCGATTTTATCGAAAACATTGTGAACATATGTTTCGGAGAGCCTCCACTGTGCAGCTCTAAAAACAGATTTTGATCGCATAAATCTTTTAAATGAATCATCGCTTGCATTGCACGTACGACCATTTTGCATCCATTGTAATCGTTCGTGTTTAGCAGTTTATTATAATTGTTTTATTTCATCTTTTCAGTAAGTCTTTTGTTTAAGTATCGTGTTGTGTGATGGTAGATATTTGTCACACGTTGATACTAATACTGATACAATGGTCTCATTTAATGTATTAACGTCTGGAAGAATAAATAACTTCTCGAGTATAAACGCTTTATCTAACATTGTTTGATACATGCAAATGTCGTCAGGTGTAAGTTTATCCCAAGCGACATGAGTTCGCCTTACATTTGTATCGTTAACGGCATTTCGACTTTGAGTGTCTGCCGTGAGGGTCATGAAAAATGGCAAGTCATCAGACGTAAGTATTTTACTTTCGTCCATGTCTTCAAACGACGTAAAACGTATATATAAATCGGAGGTTACCATCATATGACCTATCATAGTACGGTTTGTTACGTAGCTATAGTCGTGTGAGTTGCTACATGGGCGAAGGTTAACAGGTTTAAGGTTATAGCTTTTTACGATTCTTGTCAATGCCACAGATTTTGGGCTATAGTCGTATAATTTACTATTAAAATCACCAGCAACTATTACGTGGCTCAAAGAAAATCGTACATATACATGTACATTACATATTATGTCATGTCATGAGTTATGTATTTTCTTAGGCCAAAACTAAAGTAGATCATTCATATTGATTCTATTCGGATTATTTGGATAACAGAGGTACATTTGAATAAATATGGAGGTCAGTGTCTGCTATATACAAAATTTCATAATACTTATATATATACCGAATACAGGCTATCCATGTATACATCAGTTACAGTCTTTTTCACAATGTCCATACGACAGTAATTTGTAAGACTTGTTCCTGGTGACAAATTTGTCCACCACTGACTAAAGAAAAGTCCAACAATTAAACATATTACCTCTATGGACATCGACGCTCCGGTTGGGTCCATTTGTCTGAGGCCTATGGCGCTGCAAAACAAACCTTAACCCATTTGCTGGTAAGCCTGGCGCATGATTCACAGTTACTCTTCGTGCCGAAGCTATAAACATATGTCAGTGTATGCTACGTCATTGATCCGAGGGGCAATCATTAATTTATATTTAATTCTAACTTGCAATATATAACCGACAGTAACGGCTAAGTAGTATTCCGAATAGCAATTGCACGGTTATGCAGTGGCGCCACCTCCTTTGAATTTGTTAAAGAGCATGGTTGTCATTTTTGTAAGAATTCGGAAAAACATGGTCATATGTGCACATACCAGACGTGTTGAGGGTTTCAATGGCCTTCGACTTTACCATTGAGAGAGAGGCCTGCACACCCTGATAAGCCATGTACGCCATGAAATTAGCAAGGGAATTCTCGTCGTCGTCAAAAAGCTCTTGATTTCATTCTGTTTAACACCCTTCCTGCCATCCTTTTCCATAACATGGTAAAAAGAACGTAGATTTTGGCAAAGACGACCTATCTATTATCATAACCTTTTTACACACGGCAGATACCGCTAAATCCATGGTATCCTTATTGAATGTAATATTATATTGGTAAGAAATACGGAACAAATCAAACGCAGATAATTCTAACAACTAGTTTTAAAAGTAATGCAAGGGAAACAAATATAGTGTTATGTGTATGCAGTGTGCATTCCAGTTACTTCAGTTGACTTAAAAAATGCCAGAATTCAGCTCTTCACCATAAAAGAGCCATATAACATAGCATTAAACCCTTTTTCACATTAAAAATGTCCAATACAAAATATTATAAAATATGTTATGTTCTTAATAATGTTTTCGTATTTTTATTTTGGTCATTAACATGATATCAACAACTTAGAATAGTATGTCCCAGTATTAACATAGAACCATGCCGAACCTCATTAAACAAGCCCGCGCTGTATGACATCAGCGTACACGTGACTAAATTTTAACATTTAGAAAAAACGAAATTTCAGAAATATTATTGTGATTATACTGACATAGCTGCTGGTTATGTTGTTTCTGTTGCCTTTGAGGTCAGTTTTGTCGACTCTGACTATTTATCCGAAACACTTTCTAAGTATTTCTTATGTTTTAGGAAATTCAAAAATAAGGCAACTGCTCAGTAATCTCATCTTATATTACATTTCATTTATTATGCCAGTATTCTTACAAATCGCACAAGCGGTAGTACCTATCAAAATCACTTTTACAGTAAATTTATGTCTCAATTAGAAAGGTAAATATCATGTAATTACCGAAATAATTGAAGGTATTTTAGACAATTATTTTAATACGACAGTCTCTTTCTCCTCAATCATTTACGAGAATAACATGTTACATATTACAGCATATAGTTTACATTGTTTTTGAAATCGTTTTCCAATTTAGCATTGTTTCATTATTTTAATTTACAAAAATATAATTTATGAAATGTAAAAAGAAACAAAACACAAAGTGAATTTGCACTGTGATTAGACAAACAGATGCAGATATTAGTTATAACATAGTTATAAGAAACAATGGAAATACGTCAATATGGCTGCTGAACGTAAGTTCTGGGTGCGATAAATAATGGGGCATTTGTTGGCTCTTCCATCCCTCCGGCGCGACGGGGACGCCGCCCCAATGCCGGAGATGTCATATGAGATGCAGACCAAAGTAGTTATTCCCCGTGTGTTTTAAAAGTGTGACGTCACTTAGCTTCACTGATATTTCATCACCGGCACGAAGCTTAACCAACGTCGCTATTTGACTCGCGTAATAGTTGAAGTAACCTCGCGAAACATTTTTACGAGACTGGACATTTGCAGCGATTTCAATATCAGCAGTATCAAGTACGTTATACCTATGCATTGCATGTTTTATCTCTTGCGTATTGTTTGATTCTACGCTAATTCCTCCGTCAGTAAGACGTCGTTCTGTTAGTCCAAGGAACGAGTATATGTAGTAAGTACCGCTTACAGGGACAATTAATCGGCCATTTTGAAACCGAATTCCGTATCTCTGAAACCCTGTTGTATAATAAAGGTCTTTGTCGTGACGCCAACATGTGAGCGTGGTCATTGCAGCATTACCTGAAATTGCAATACACTAAAATAAAATAATTAGTTATACAACGCAAAGGGAAGCAATTAAATGAGGTTAAATTATTCGAATACACACTGAGCTATGTCCCCGTAGCTTTATTGATTGTTATAATGCTATCGATAACATGCTGCTTTAAATAATTATCTAGAGCTACTCGTTTGGATCAGTAAAAATAATCTTGTTTGTTGATTGTATTGCTTCAATTTAGATATTCATGAGGAATGTAAACACTCGTTATCTTTAAACTAGAATATAGCACGTACCATGCTCATGTTCTGGTTTTTCACGTATGCCAACTAATTTGGCAGAAGGCTTCATGTCCCACAATGTGTTTTTATAGTCATTCATCAACTGTACATCGTATTTCATAGCATCTACAATAGATATGTATTAATTATGAAATCTTTACAATAATCTTTTAACAAACTAACTAAATCAGTATGCAGATAAAAAAGTTTAAACATAAGAGTATTACATGTAACTGAACCTTTTATATGACTTGGATATTGATAGCAAAATAGGTCCAATTTTATGCAAAGTAATTTTTAAAGCGATTTTATTGATTAAAATTAACATGCAAGCAAATAGCTTAATTTAATATGAAGAGTATGTTACCTTTTATGTAATTTTCTGTTTGAAATTTCTCCTGTTCTGCAGCTGCAGCATATGCAGATGCAATTTCCTAAATATGTTCAAGTTTATTATTTTTTTTTGTAAATAAGGCTATTTTAAATTATCACACAGGACGTTTATTTAATGCGGAAGAAATCTGTGACGATTGCCTTATTGACATCGCTTTAATAAATATAACTAAATATATAAAGAAAAGAATATTATTCTGGCAAATATGTGTCACCTTACAAAAATCAACAGTTGACTAATATGTTAATACTGTAAAATATATATGTTTTGGTTACCTTTTCAAAAACATCATGCAAAATATTTGTTGTTTTCCCGCATTTGGTGTTTTTGTGATCATTTCTCAAACATATCTCCGTATCCGTGTCTATTTGCTCGTTATCCGGCATGGTCCACACGATACAGAGCACAGCGATCAGGACGATAAGCAAAAACACTAAACTGAATACAGCCAACCTTTTGAGCAGTTTGTCAGACATGTTGACCAGTGTGTGTGTGAATTAGTTATGCGGGGATAGCTGGCGTTATCAATTATTTATGGTTGTAGTGCAGTGATAAAGTGTTTTTATCTTTATATGTAGGTTAATAAAAATTGAAGGGTTTTTATAGTTCTTTATAGTTAAATCCGTTTGCATGAATTGATCGAGTTCTTTCTCCTTCAAGGGAAGTGTTTATTTCACGTTTCAAGTTATACCTCGATCATACAATAAACATGGGTGTCTCATAGGATGCAAGTACTGAAAGAATATAATACGTGTTATAAAATTGTATGTAAAATAAGGTTTACAAAAAATGGACCAAAGTCACCGAACACTTGATATAACATTTTGGGTTCCGGTAATATTCCTTGTATTGTAATGTATACATAATACAACGTACTTCAACATCAAAGGTTCTTGTATTGATTTTGAACGCTAAGGACATTTTATTGCGATGCATACATAATTAAAATTATCAATTACTTCGATAATCTGGCCACATTAAGAGGACCCCGTTTATGAGAAACCAATAAATATGTATATACCAATATATACCTAAAATATGTTTTCAAAATACTGTTGTCGGTTTTCATTTAATTGATAAACTAGTTATAATGAATTCCTCAAATGCATATCCAAGTTACGGTATTGCAAAATGCAAGGAGTTTTAAACATGTTCCTAAAGTATGACCTTAAATTTTGACCTACAGATGATCGGTCTAGCAAAAAGACAATTAATACGTTAATTAATTAATAATATGCTGAAAATGACCTTTAATTACCATCTTGTCCTTCGATCTTCAGACATGCATCTTACACGGGACATATTGCCTAGTGATGTGTGCTACGTTTTTTCCTTCTTCAAATGAAGTTAAAGGTAATGGCCTGGACAATGCCAAATACAAAGCATTTTGACCAATGACCTCTACGTGTGGACTTGACCTTTGACGTACAAACTTCGGCGTACCATTTCCTTCTGGTTAATGAATACAATGTTCATCGGAACTCGTATTGTCCCATTATTCATAGCAGTCATATACCTGTCCATACCTAAATATACTTAACTATCATCCTGACCAGCTATAGAGCAGTAAACAGTGTTGCGATTTGCAAGGGCTAATTTTATAACGACAAAATAAAGCACATAAGCATGGTCTACACGCCGAGGCAAGTCTAAAATGGAACTCCATTTGGGCAAAATCACAGAAAACTGCTTTCCGACATAGACACTTTTGCAACAAACTGTAACCTTATTGAGAAACCTCTTCCAAACCTCTTACATCCAAGAACAAGAGTGACACTCACAAAATACGCCCATCAATAATTTCTTGGATTCTAAGACAACTTACTGTCACATTGGCCCTTTGAGAAGCAAGCTTTTCAAGAAGCAAATGATTTGGCAAAATCATGCCCAAAGACGATCAACGTGTTCGGGATTTGAAAAACAACATTCATGTAAAAATCGTCTCCAAGAGATGATTCATCCTTAATCGTACCCAAGAGACAATCAGTGTGTACTTGGCAAAGCATTTATACCGGCAAACATTCTTGGTAAAGATTTTATAGCTACAAACATTTTCAGCAAGTTTGGTGAAGGTCAGATGAGAATTGTTCAAGTTAGAGAGTAGACAAAGCTTAAATGGCAAGGGCAGTAATCCTGAAGTGCTTCGGGGCATTTGGCTGATTATCATACTTGACCGATTTATTTTACCAACAAATATTTTCAGCAAGTTTGGTGAAGATCAAATGATAACTGTTCAAATTAGACAGTGGACAAAGCAAAAATGGCAAATTTTGACCAATTCAAGGGCCATAATCCTAAAGAGCCTGGCTGGTTATAGAACTTTGCCAATAATATATACCAACAAACATTTATAGTAGCAAGTTTGGTGAAATTCGGATAAAAACTGTTTAAGTTTGAGAGTAGACAAAGCTAAAATGGCCAATTTTGATAAATTCAGGGGGCCATAACTCTGGAGTGCCTAAAGCGATTAGGCTGGTTATCGAACTTGACCTAGATATTTCACCAACAAACACTTTCATGAAGTTTGGTGAAAATTGGATGAGAAATGTTCAAGTTAGAGAGCGGACAACATTGTGGAACCGCCGGCCCGCCCGCCGCCCGACGCCCGCCGGCCCGCCATGGGTGTTCCCATAATACGGCCATCGTAAGATGGGCGTATAAAAAGCATTTGAGTTTTTCTATAGACTGATGCCAAAACAGTTAATTTATCTTAATGTTTTAACTATTTGCTGTACATTTTCCAAGTTCTCTGCACTGACCCGATTCTCCACATGTCTAGCATAGTCATTGACGTAATATAAGGCTTTTCGTAGAAACCGGTGCGACACAGGTGTGCAAGGTGGTTTCTTTGGAACGCCGCTTGTTTCCGATAAGGCCACGATCAAGCGTTACGTGATCTTTTTGCAAGTCTTTGACCATCTTTAACCTTCGGTTTGTCTTTGCTTTCGCTTACACAGCGAGCATTATTATACCCCGATTATTATACTTCAATAAACATCGATCATTTATATTGTTCAAACCGTTTAATGAATATGTCGAAGGACAATCGTTTTGTTTTAATCAAAACCTGTGTTTTGTATAAATCAAAACCAGTGGTACCTTTAACAATCTTACGCCGAGACTAACATTCTTTGTTACAATTCAACAGTCTGCTTTATCTAAAGCAATGTTCACTTTAGCATTATGCTTATATAGCTCCTTATTTTGTGTTGGTTAGTTGAAATACTTCAACATTTATAAAGCTTGATAAAATTGAGTTTATCACATGCATTCTAAAACAAAACCTCCATATCACCAAGCATAGCTGTCCGGTGTTCTTGCAGTAAAATTTAGATGGTCGTCTACTACTTTCGCTTTGATATTAGATGACGTCATTTTAAACAAAAAACACAACCTTTATTTGAAAACAAAGCTGCATTTCGATATGTCTCAGTACAAAAAGATCGCTAGAATTGATTTGAAACAATTTCCGTTTCCAGTTGATATTTGAATTTACCGTGCCGTATAAAAACCTGTTAGTCATACAATGTCCGTAAAAATAAATGTTTTCTGCTAAACTATGGACTTAAGAGTACTTATATAATTATGCTTAGTCGCGTTTGTGTTATTGACTAGAATCTATGTTATTGCACTATAAAGTTATTTTATTTTCATCTCAAAATGCGATAAATGGCACTGGCTTGTAATGAGCACTATTCCTGTGAAAGAAGCGACCATTGGCTTCTCTCCTTAAATAACAGGACACTGCGTTCACTTATTGTCTTGTCGTTGTACTGCTAAAGGTTGCTGTGACATTGGTTTTTTATTATATTGTCATGAGCAACATAATGATTTTAAAGCCCAGATCCATTTCAATACCTAATAATAACGTAAACATTTTTTTTTAACTTTTTGACCTTTCGATTCAAACATATGAACCCTTAAATCGATAGAATGATATGTCTGTCATTATCAATCATTATTGTGAAAGTATAGAAAACTTGGCCCAGACTATTGGTATATTTATAGGAACCAAGTTTACTTCTTAAGATAATGGTAAACTTGACATTTCAGCCCAAGTTTTTTTTTTGTCATAAAATTGGAGGCCCAAAGCCTCATTCATTAGTTAATAATTGACCGGACTCTAAACGGACATACGGGCGGACACGGATAATGGAACGTTCATAACACTTTCCGTCCTATTGAAGAGCGTATACAAACGTGTTTTACATTGCGTAGACGTTGAAATGTTTCCCTTTCACAAACAACATTCTAGTATGTAATTGAAAGTTACCAAAATCGATACGTCAAAGATAAAAACGAATGATATCAGAGAAATTAACTATATACGTATATAGTGTATACAAAAGATAACGGCTGCGTTGACGAATGATAAAAACATCATCTTACTGAACAAACATGAACACCTTTTTAAATAGGTTATGGCTTCGTTGTTTTTTTGAAGGCAGCGAAATGTCTACACTGTTAAGTTTTTACGTTGCATTCAAGCGTTAGTACGCATGGTCACGTTTTTATTCCGATTGACGTGAAATTTCATCCAACTATATAAAGGATCATGCAAGTTGTAAAAAGCAATCGTTGCGATCAAGTATGAAATTCAGAAAATCTGAAATAAGGAAAAAAAGTGCTTAGTTATCAGGGGATAAAACATTTGAATAAAATATCAATTCTAAAATGTTGATATACACATATAAAAATAATAATAATATCATATATATACATATTGCCACTTATTTCGCAACACGGCGTTTGTGGATATCCATCTCTGCTTTGATAGCTCTTCATGACAAAAGTTCATACGTATGAGCATTTCAAATTATAGTGTGAAAAGCGAAATATTCGACTTTGTAAAACTGCACCCTATCAACCTTGATAAACTCTTTTCTATGGATATAATGCCTATTTCAACGTTCTTTGGAGTAGTAAGGGTTGTGAAAAACTTCCATTGTAGCAGTAATGTGGTTCTCATTGAAGCAAAGAGTCGAAGAATATCCTTCATTTTGAAATATCACAAGAAACATCAGTTGTAGGGTTCAATTATCGGTCTTCTGATGTATATGTTTCGATTGATTGTGTGTATTTGTTTTAATAAAACATAAGCTAGAAGTAAAATTGAAAACAATGTGTAGGAAGAAAACACATCCAGTTTCCACCAGTGATTTATTACGAAAAATACGAGTCAGATCCTTAAATGAGACGGATTTTATACACAAGTATCAGAAAAGTTATTATTTTTATTTAATATTTTGAGAAAAATGAATATCGTTGTTGAAATTTCGATATGTTCAATATTAACAATATGTATCAAATTTATACACTAAGCTTACACGTTTAATTTGTTATCAATGACATCCCATTATACAACATCACTGAAGACCTATTTAGACACTATGTCTGTAAAATTGCATAGGTCTATATTTTTTAAATATAATCATCTGTTTTCGAAATACCCAATTAGAAACTATTGCTCGACTAAAACCTGTCATCTGATAGACAATGGATTAAAAAAGGAGACATATGACGAACTTTGCGATGTTAACTCCCTTTCCGTTATGTTGACATAAATTTGTGTATTGTCAGTGGCCACAGAACAGGAACCAGCCATGCATGCGCGTGGAGCTTCGGAATACCCTTCGCAAGTAATTTGGTTGAAAAAGGTTGTTATAAGTGGAAAATGATTTTGTATGACTGAAATGTTTTACCCTAATTATATCTTTTGCCTTCAGGGCCGCCAATGCTTGCATGCAGCGCATTTGTTTCAATACTTTTGTGAAACCACTGTCTGGTTAAAGTTAAAAATACTATTTTTTATCTCACTTTTTGCAGCTCCGAGTGGCTTTAACAGTTGAGTTTCCGCGACCCTTGCCATTAACGAAACTTACTGTTTTATGCCCACTTGGTTCAGCATTTTATTATTTTATAATTGCAGAGTGATTAGGGTGCACGTGCAATACGTAGAATTGTTATTCGCTGAAAACACATACTAACCTACTTTAAGTTAGATAATTAATTGTTTTTATGTTTGCATTAAAACTGTGTTCATGTCTAGTCACACAATCCACTATATCATAGTTAACAGCTCTGGAGTTTAAACTATGGTTAATAAACTTGCGCAACCACGCAATGATAAAGAGACAACGATAACATATATTTGAAGATGTAAAGATACCCGTATCAAATAACTATGCTAAAACGCGATTTCAATCACAGGTCGAAATCAGGTGTTAAAGGTGTGAAGATATAGCATATCAATTTACAATGGGAACGTAAAACTATCATTTGTTATCATTGTTATTTTGAAAGTTATTTTCGTTGTTTAAATGATTACAAGCAGATGTATCTGAATCATTTTGCTGTTATAAAAATGCAAAAAAGTTAATATTTTGAATGATGTTAACGTTATAGAAATCTGATTGTTTTTTTTTTTGTTTATTTTTACGCATTGCATACCACATTTAAAGTTATATTTAGAAACCAAGCATGCTAGGGTTCGGAATTGGCTTTGGTAAACAGTCAGGGTTATTTTGACAGTCGGGGTAAGGTAGACTTTCTGGGCTTTTAGACTGCCTGGGCTCGGTAGTCAATCAGAGTGGGTAGATTTTGTAGACACCGTCTGGGTTTCATCGTGTTTCAATCAGGGTTTGAAAGAAACGCGTGGCATGGTAGACTTATGATTTTGATAAACAGTCAGTTTGTTATATTGTCTAGGGTTGGAAAAAAGTCAGGATTTGGTACACATAAAGTTGTTGATGAACTAACTGGGATAAGCAGACCTTCAGACTTTGTAGACAGTCAAAGAATACAGTCAGTGTTCCGGTAGACCTAATGGGTTTGGTAGACAATCGGAGGTTAGTATAAATTCAAGGATAAAATTAAGGTTTGGTAGGCGTTCTAGGCTATGTTTGGTAGACAGTCAGGGTTAGGTAAACGAAAAGTATTTAGTAGATGTTCTTTGTTTGGAAGAGAGTGTGGGTTTGGTAGACAATCAGCTTTTGGTAGAATATCTGGGTTTGGTAAACAGCCATGGCTTGGTAGACAGTACAGGTTTGTAATTTCTTCATTTTGTAGACAGTCGGATTTTGGTTTACATTCAGGACTTGGAAGACAGTTCAGATTCGGTAGATGTTCCTGGTTAAACAACAAGTGTTTGGTACACAATCATGAATTGTTAGATAGTCAAGGTTTAATGGACTGTCTTGGTTTGGTAAACAGTCAGAATTTGATAGACATAAAGGGTTTGGTAGGCAGTTTTGGTGTTGTAGATTGTCTGCGCCTGATAAACTATCAAGGTTTGGTATACAGTCAGGTTTGGTAGATGGGATATGGGATTTGATAGACAGACAGTGCTTCGAAGACAGTCAATGTTTGAAAGACAAAAAGGGTGTAGGAGACGGTTTGGGTTTGGTAGATTTTCTACGTTTGGTAGACTGCCAGGGCCAAGTAAATAATCAGGGTTTAGTAAACAAACAAGATTTGGTAGATAGTCAGGATTTGATAGACAGACAACAGGGCATTGTAGACAGTCAGTGTTTGGTAGACATTCCGTGCTTGGTATATAGACAAGGTTAAGTAGACTGTGTGGGGTTTTAGCCAATATTTGTTTGTTATATAAACTGTGTTTGGTAGACACTCAATGTTTGGTAGGCATTCCGTGTTTGGTAGATAATTAGGGTTTGGTAGACTGTGTGGGTTTGGTAGACAATGTTCGCTTGTAAGATAATCTGTGTTTGGTAGATAGTTATGGTTTGGTAGACTGTGAGGATTTGTTAGACAATGTTCGATTGTTAAATAAACTGTGTTTGGTAGATAGTTATGGTTTGGTAGACTGTGTGGATTTGTTAGACAATGTTCGCTTGTTAGATAAACTGTGTTTTGTAGATAGTTATGGTTTGGTAGACTGTGTGGGTTTGTTAGACAATGTTCGCTTGTTAGATAATCTGTGTTTTGTAGATAGTAAGGGTTTGGTAGCCAGTGTGGGTTTGTTAGACAATGTTCGCTTGTTAGATAATCTGTGTTTTGTAGAAAGTAAGGGTTTGGTAGCCAGTGTGGGTTTGTTAGACAATGTTCGCTTGTTAGATAATCTGTGTTTTGTAGATAGTTAAGGCTTGATAAACTGTGTGGGTTTGTTAAACAATATTTTTCTGTTAGATAAACTGTGTTTGGTACATAGTCAGGGTTTGATAGAATGTGTGGGTTTGTTAGACAATCTTCGCTTATGTTTGGTAGATAGTTAGGACTTGGTATATTGTCGTCTGGGTTTGGTAGATATGCATAGCTTGATAGACCGTTAGGGTTTGGTAAACAGCCAGGACTGTAGGGATATACAAGACATTCAGCGTTATGTAGCCTGTTTGGGTCTGTTAGACGGTTAGGCTTTGCAAGACTATCTACACTCGGTAAAACCTTAGGGGTTGGTGCACAATCAGGATGTCGTAGACTGAATAGGTTTTATATACAGTCAGGGTTTTGAAAAAGTCTGCGTTAAATACAAAGTCAGGATAGGTTTGTTTACTGGGCTTGGTACACAGTTACGGTTTGAATGACTGTCAGGGTATAGTTTAATGTATGGGTTTGGTAGACCCTCAAAGTTTCGTAAAGAGTTACGGATTGGTAGACTTTCTTGGTTTTACAAGACAGTGTCTTGGTTTTATATACAGTCAGAATATGAACATAAATCATCGTTCATCAGTCATGGTTTGGAAGACTGTCCTGACAACCAAAATGTAAGGTGTGGTAAAACGGAAAAAATTGTTACATGTTTTTTTTGAAAAGGTAAAGATAACACTTATTTTAATTTTTTATTATGAAAGTTCACTTTATGCTTAATTTTATGGAAATAATTACATTGGTTTTTATCAGACTATTTTTATTTTAACTCACGAGCTAAATACGTCAATCGGTTATAACCTATGTATTGCATTAAAGTGCTGAAATTAAAAGCCAGCCATCACTAATTTCTTTTCTACCATAGCTGATCAACTTGAGACGTGCATCATATAGAGTTGTTTATCTTAAGCATGTTAACATGCAAAACAAATTAATCTGCATATGCTAGATCTCAGACACAAGTTTCGTTATCGATGAAATGGGTCTCATTACCTGCCAGGTAGTTTTTCTAAAACCACTTGACTAACCTTCGTGCATTTGATATCAGCTCTTTTTGCCTTATTTAAATTCATCAGATTAACCATTTTTTTATTTAAATATCCATCTTATGTCAGCTCTGTTCATATCCTTCGTTAAATCTTGAAAATCACACGGTTCTTTTGGAGTATGCATCGAAATACTGATATCCGCGGAACATAATAAATAACGTTTATCTAAGTGGACCTACTTTCAATAATGTAGGCAATACTATTTAAAGAAACTCTCTAAATGATTTATTGTTGACACCAAGTGTTTATTGATGTGAAAGCCTCTTATATTTTGTTGCATGAACATACATAAGCATAATACACGATTCAAAACCGTAACAGTGAAATAAAAACGACGGTGCAATGGAACATCGGTTCAGTTCATATGAAAAACAGACAGGGATCGGGTAATGAGATGTATGATATTGGTTACGGCCCATTCCGTCACGTACTAATGGGAAATTGTTTATTGCAGATCAAAAATGACAGTTTAAGGACATATATGACTCATTTTAGATTATATGCTCATAATTACGAAGCTGAAACCGGTCATGATATTTTAATATTGCAAGAGTTCAGTTATTTTTCAAATGTGACATGCTGTACACTTTACAATATACTAAATTTATTTAGAAAAACATCCTGCCATTCTATACATATTTTAATAAGTCTTTATTATAAATCATTTCAACGACAAATGTTAAATGAAGCTAGATTTATCAAAGTTTCGATGAGATTAAAAGTAAAAATACTCTAACTTTTACTGTATGACACTTTTATGAATTGATACTTGACGCTTTGTGTTATTCATTTAGTTGTGTATGTCGGTGCAAAAACTAAAACATATACAGCTTTTTTATGCATTTACTATTCTCAACAGTGTTCATTATTTAATTGACATTCAGTTCATATGAATTGTGATACACGCCACTGTGTGCATTCATAAAAACCTCCAGCTTTAATTACATAATGCATTTCACAAACTTTAAATATTGATCTGTAGCCTAGTTTAAAAAAAAAAACTGTTACGATTATGCTGCAATTTAATATTATGACAGCCCTTTAAAACATTTGCATTGTCACTGGTTGCTGACATTTTAGAGACAATTACCCCAGATTACATCGCTTTCAATAATGTTTATAGTAATTCGCAAACATGTGAAATGCGATTGACGGCAATTTCATGTTGCAAAAAAGTGATTTGGGTAATATGTACGACTAATTGTAATTGCAAAATACATTTTAGGAGAAGATGTCCGATACATGACAACATTGTAGAATCCTTTGTGTACAAATATGCACTAACATGGACAAGAACAGCATGATGAATATATTGTTTAATTATCTTTACATTTCCATCTGAATTTTTACGCGTGGGCACATTACAATTGAACTTAATTGATAATGATAATGTATTTAAAAATATATAAAAATAATTATTAAGTCATTGTCACTTTCGTCTTTTAAAATTGTCAGCAAGTGAGATCAACATATACACGTACGATCATATCATTGAAAGTGAAAAGAAGGGATTCTTCACGACCTTTACATAGAAATAACGTCAATATTTTATGTATTCAAAGGTTTGTGTGTGTGTGAATGGTTGTCGAAAGCTAATTAAGATATGCAAATTTATCGCGTACTTTAAAGGCCGTGACGATGTAACACTAGGAATGACATTTACTGTAGAAGTGTTTTATATTGAAATCTAAACTCGTTTCACCACTAAATATAAAACACCTGTGTTATCTATTCGAACGTATAAACCACATTTTGAAAAGTGACATGCATTTGTTATTTATTTAATTGGATTTTGAAACGCATATGTCTAATCAGTTGTTGACATACATATTAGTAAAAAGATACAATACGACCTTTGTTGTTGTTGTACAGTTGGAAGGGTAAGTATATGTAGTTAGGCCGTTTTCAAAATATGTAAGGCATTTTAAAAGGTTCTCGGTTTGAGACAGATACAATGATAAAATCTCATGAACGCCCTCTTCTGATATCTTGTCAATGGTTAGAGTGAGATTTTTCTTGTGAAGCAACTGCATTTTTAATTAATGATATTAATTTGTTATAGTTTTACTTGTTAATTAGTTTATTGTTAATTTCCAATAATTTGTTATATCCATTCCAACTGTCATCATTCTCCAGATATGAGTCCATTGGCGTATGTTAAGAATGTGAAGAACGTTTGGATATGTATTAATAAAAACTTTTCACATTGCAATATTCACCCGCCTTTTCAATCTTACATTGTTGTCGTCAATTTCATTATTAGCTTTGGCCAGCTGAATCAAGCCTTATATCGAGCATATAGGTCTTCAGCAGGGGCTGAATTTCTCGAGAATGAAACAACAGGAACATTTTTTTATTTAAGTGCCAGATCGTATTTAATCTTACGAAATTTATAATTAAATAAAAGAAATGTTTTAATGGTTTTTCCCATTTTCACTTAGAGTATTATGCAACATTCCAGAAAGGCATTAAAACCAAATACGTGCACACTTACAGAGCTAAAAAAATACCATTTGGTGGACCGTTTACGTTGGAAAAAATATATAAGCGCTCGGAAAGTGGTGACGGGGAAATGTCTAATCGATCGCAAAACCAAGTGTAAGGGGAAGATGCTTCCTATCAACACCAGTCCTTGCGCAATTGAGTGAATAATTTTTTATAAAACAGTAACATACAATTTTTTAAATGTTTGGACTGCTCGGTATAGTATGTATCTAGCAGTTAAACAGTACTACAAGTATATAACCGACTACACTATTTGGCACATATACATTTACAAGATATTACCGTATAGTTAGATTTATGCTATATATAAAGACAACTCGTGTTGGCTAGATAACACTATCCCATATCGTTATTTTCCTTGTATTACATTTGTATTTCTTTTGTTAACCCGTATATCTGGATATGTTTGCACAATATGTCAGATTATTCTAAAGGAGTTGTTCTCAAAAGAATCAGGTGATTTCTTCGGGCAGAAAATATTCTGCTGCTCGGAATTATTCCTAAGCTTTAATAACAAATCGATCACCGTGTAAACAAATAATTAAAAAAAAAACATTTTTAACAGCTTGCCAGACTGAATGTTAACTGTAGCTGTAATTTAACAGTTTTAAGGAATACAAAATTATTTTTTACAGTATTGATTCGTTCCATAGTATTGCCGAATGAATTAAAGTAATCCTTGTGAGGTTGCCTGGTTGAAACTTTGTATTTCTGGATGTTAGGACACGTGCTAAAAAGGCTCCTATTACAATTTACTTGTTCAAAGGCATGACATTCAAATACCCCTAATAATCCGAAAATAGTTCTTAGGGAGAATTTAGGGATACATAACTAACTTTGTGATATTATTTTCCGAATATTATAAATGTGTAACAGGTGCAATTAAAAAGCCACCATGCTTGTCGATTAAGTTCTAAAATTTCAAATATCTGTGAAAAATATCATGTTCAGCTGGTGCTGTTTTACCTCAGCATATCTCTGAAGTTTGTACTAATTGCAGAGAGACATCGTTTCAAATTATATTCCGATATATTTTGAAGTAAGAAAAATGGATAAAAACAAAAAACGACTTAGTATCAGAAACTTATAACATGCGATTTTAAACTGTGTTGACATAGCGGATTGATATAAATACATTGGGCGTCTTTTGAACGGAGCATCGTCGTGATGACAGGGATGTTCAATGCTTAAACCAGGTGTGCACATTGGATATTGTATATTTATTATACAACAACGATGCATTACAAGCTCTTTTATTCATAAACAAGTGTACTCACTTATACTTAAGTTTGACAATCGATTTTCAAACATAAAATTGTAAAATTCCATATCAACTCCAAATGGTTTTCTATCGGTAAAAAGCCGGATTTTGCACAAATGATATACACAATTAATAACATTAGATGACAAATATAGAAAAATATATATTAAAAGTTATATCTTGGGTACAAAAACAAATTTTGGTGAAACGTATATGCTATTTTTTTTAATGAATCATCTTGATGCAAAACACATATACAATTAAGACAATAACATGCATGTACCATAACTATATGCAAATATACCAATACAAACATGCGGAAAACAGAAGATTTTTTAATCAAACGGACAATTCCCATAGTTATATTAAAACAACAATTTCTGGATTATTGGTTTTCATGATGTGTAGTATAGAAACACATATGTTAACAATAAGGAAATATATGTTTAAACAATTGGCTTCAAAATCTAAAACTGCCCATATCAAGTCGCATTTTTTTCAGTCATTTTCCTAACGGAGGTAAAAAGTATAAACATCCCTGCGATTAAAGTTCGGTTGATTCAAATGTATCTAAATAATTCATAATCATGCATACACGTTCGAATAAAATTACCCTAACGCGATACGGTCGCGGATCATTTAAACTAATTGATCATCCAGGTAGAACGAGGTAGACTATGGATGATGTTAGAAATGGACAGTGGTAGAAGTGGACGTTGTACTCTAAATCATCTTCATAAACATGGTGCCATTTGTTCGTATTATTGTTGTTATCGTGGAGCATCTGTTGATACGAGAGGAGTTCCAAAATATCGAAGACAAGACTTCTTGAAATCAGTTCACTGTAACACTATGTATACTTAAACTTAATGTATAAATATAGTGCGATAATGTAGCGCAATCGGTTAATTGTACTTGAATGATTGCCCTTTGATATTAAAACAACACTTTTTCAATTCCATGTAACTAAGACATCAATTAATATCAATGGCACTGAAATATATTAAAGATATCTTGAGTGCGACAGTGCAATTATTGTGTCTGGATACGCTCGGTAAACCCAGAATAGTTGACCTTTAATTATTAATAAGCTAGATAGTAAACCCATACTGAGCCATTTCCGCGTAAATTTTAAATGGACAGTTATGACAATTATATGTGTTTAAGTAAGGTGGTGCATTTTATCCAACAAAATTGGGTTAGTTACAAAGGAGATATTGCTGTAATAGTTTGTAGCAGGTAATAAGAATTACTCATAATATAAATGACATTTGTATTTCGGTTGGGGTATCATTTTCTATAATATCTGTGAGGAATACCGATTGTCCTCGATATTCTAAAACTCCTCCGCGTTCATCCCTCCAGCGCGACGAGGACGCTGCCCCAATGCTGGAGATGTCATATCAGATGCAGACCAAAGTAGTTATTCCCGTGTGTTTCAAAAGTGTTACATCATTTACCACCACTGATATTTCATCTCCAGCGCGAAGCTTCGCCAATGTCGCTATTTGACTCGCATAGTAATTAAAGTAACCCCGCGTCGCGTTTTTACGAGACTGCAAATTGGATGCGATTTCTATATCATCAGTTTCAAGTACGTTATACTTATGCAGTGCGTGTTTTATTTCGTTAGTATTGCTTGATTTTACGGGAGCTGCTTCGTCAGTAAGACGTCGTTCTGTAAGTCCAAGAAAGGAGTATATGTAGTAAGTACCGCATACAGGTACAATTAAACGGCCATTTTGGAACCTGACTCCGTATCTCTGAAAACTCGTTGTGTAATACAGGTCTTTGTCATGACGCCAACTCGTGACCGTTGCCATTGCATTATTACCTGAAATTTGTAAATCAGTATTAACAAACAAGTTAATCGAAATGTATAAATCAGGGTAATACATCACAATGGGAAGTAACTATCTGACCTTAAGTAAAAAGTTTTTAAATTGAGTTATCTCCCGTAAACTAAATTGGTTTTGTCGTTAAGTCAACTTAGCTCAATTCCGTTTATTGTATAACACATATACTAAACATTTTAATAGCAAATCCAAAATGTTCACAGGCAAGTTTTCTTCGCTGTTGATTACATGTAAATTCAACTATATAAAGTTGATATCCAACTTAAGCGGATCGGTTACGATTTAAAATACGAGATTTATTGCAAGGAAATGAGAAATGTAAAGAATCGTTACATTTAAACTAGCAACACCAAATACCTGGCACATGTTCTTGTCCTTCACGGTTTCCAACTAATTTAGCTGAAGGCTTCATATCCCACAATGAGTTTTTGTAATCTGTCATTAACTGTACGTCGTGTTTCAAAGCATCTGCAATAGTATTGATAGAGAAGACTTCACAATAGCTTTAAAACCACGTATAAATTTGTAAGACAGGTTATAAAGGTCAGGTGTATTTATCTAGAGTATTACATTTAACCGACTCTATTTTCTGACTGAGATATTGATAGTTAAATAGGTCACCTGTAATGCAACGCAAATTTGTCAAAACCTAGTCAAGATAACAAACATAACGAAGCAGCTGTTTAAAGTAATCCGTTGCAGTTTGTATGTTCGCGTAAGCAATTTTATCGAACTGATTGTACATGCATTTATGTATTATTGGTATTTTACCTTCTATATATTTTTCCGTTTGAATTTTCTCCTGTTTCGTAGCAGCAGCATATGCGGATGCTATTTCCTAAATATGATAACAAGGTCAAGTTTAATATTCATGAAAATGATAATAGTTAAACAAGTTTGTCTTATTTTAAACAAGACGTATATTGTAAGCGGAAGAAAATTGTGTTGATTTCCTTAAGGGTAATATTGAATACAATATATACGAGATTTATAATATAAAATAAAAAAAATATTTGGCAAATGATTTAAAGTAACCTAAAAAACCCAATTATTTTATAAATTAAACATTGATTGGTGTTCTTAGACTGAAAAAAAAAACAATTTTGTTTATTTTACCTTTTTAAATACTCCTTGTAACAAACTAGTTGTTTCACCGCATTTTATATTTTTGTTATCACTTTGCAGACAAATCTCAGTATCTGCGTCTATTTGCTTACTGTCCGGCATGGTCCAGACAATGCATAGTACTGCAATCAAGACGACAAGCAATAATATTAAACTAAATCCAGCCAACCCTTTAATCAATTTTACAGACATGGTTCACATTCACATGTTTCAACAGCCTTATGAGGAGCAGTTAACAGTGGCGGCATTTATATGTTACTTGATAGCGAAAAGGTTATTTTTGTAACACAATAATTTTACGTCTATTAATGTTAAAAATTGGAAATGGTTGAAAGTAAAAAATAAATGAGGAAGGTTTGCATCATCGCTCTGTGAAATGCCAATCCCATTCAAGCTATTTTGTTCCGTTTTAAGAAATTCATTAAAATGAGTGTCAGGTTTAGTTGCAGTTTGAGAAAATGATTAAAATTTAACTTTCTTGTTTTGAAAGCCGTTTATGTTTCATTATCAGAAAAAGATGGAGGAAATATTTCAAGGAAAGACTATATTACTTGTTTAAAAGGTAAAACATCGAACTAGGAATACGAATGGGTTACACAGAGGATGTAAGTATACAGAACATATCAAAATAAAATCATGCAATAAAACATTAGTTTATTATATACTTATAAATAATTTGTCAAAAAGTGGCATTCTTTAACTGGAAAATACTCCCGTATTATACACTACAGATTTCTTTCTTCGTATTACACACTAGACCGGGACTACCTTTTCGATTGTACATGTTCGGTAATTTCCGCCATTCCGGTTCTATTTTTAGGTTGACCTGGTTTACTTAAAATATGAATAAATTGTTGAAATAATATTATTGTTCAGTTGTATAAGACAGCATTTCTTAATAAAGTAAAGAAATGTTTAGCAATAACAATTTCCTATTTAAAAATTCTTAGTTAAAATATGCAGAATGTCGCAAAACTGAACGTGATTCTCCGTTAACTTATGTTTCGGTTGCAAACAAACGGCTACTCAACTGGAACATCACTATCAACCACTGTCAACCACTTAGACATATCGCCACAGAAAAACAAACCTAGACGGATTCGTGCAATCGATAGTGACAGTGAGTGAGTGCCCTTAAAGTTGTTAGTTCCATGAATAAAACACACATTTACCAGTTCAATAGTTTAACCGTTTATTTATTTTGAAATGGCGGACGCTAACTTTCGTTTTAATCAATTAATAAGTGACGTCACACAGAGTCGCGTGAATTATATATATTCATACGCCATTCATATTTTGTATTGTACATGAATACTAGGTAATATTTTGTCTAGTTGCTGACGTGTTTGTGGGTTCGATGAAATTAAAACGTTAACTTAGTTTGCTGTTTTTATTCAGAAATAGTTTTAAGGTATATAATAAAAGGAAAATTATGTTTGTCGGTTGATCCGTGGTGTTGCATCATCTTCGGTCTCATGTGATGAGGATTCTTCCACAAGTATCTTCCAAGCTAGAAATTCGAGTTTTATTAGAAATCGGCGTCTTCTAAATAACACACAAATACAAGTAATATTTACCTTGCGTTTTCGCTTTCATTACATCATTAACAATAGTGTTCCTTATGCGGTATGTGTGTGTAACGCCCTGTTTGTATTCTGAACGGGTGATCAAAATCATCGCAATATCTAAGGAATTTAACCGAAATATCGTTTATATTCAATAAAAGTTTTAACAATTATAATCTTTTCCGAAACAGAGCAATTACTTATATGTCCATACCCTTCTTATTTAAATGTGCTATTATTTAAAACTTGAATGAGCTGATACATATGTACAGCGTTGTGATTATGAAATAGATATGCAAAAAAAAACATATATCAATTAACAGCTATGTTTCCATACATGAACACATCGTTTGCATTATTGTAATTGAAATAAGCTCAACCCATGTATTATGTAATTTTGTACCAACAAAGCCACCGAACAATAGACATAATCTTTTATTCTTTCGGTCATGCTTTGTATTTGGATCATAATGCGAAACCACCTCAAGAGCTTTTTCCAATCAATTGCTCCTTGTTATTGTTTTTATATAAAAAGTCCAGTATAGTTTGTTGCATGGGCTTTAATAGTTAAAATAAACATCTTTTTCGACAATTCGGCCATATTAGGTTCCGGTCTCATCATTATGTGTTTAAACCCTGTATACGAAAAAACATCATATTTAGCGTGAACCGACTAATTAATATACCAAATCACTGATGTGGATTGCAACTGAATTCAGAAACATATCTAATGCCCCAAATGCTTTATCATGTTACGAAACATATTTGGCAAGAGTAATACAAGATAATTTGAGCTAAGAACTGTATGTTTAACCTTTAACTTCAACGAAATGGATGTGGTAAACATTTTTGCAAGTTATTTTAAGATCAACAAATGCACGGCCGAGATACAGCTCGGACAAGCCAAACTACAAGGACGTTTGACCAATGATAGTAACGGTGACCTTGGAATTTGCCCTATATACACGGGCTCTTACAAGAGACACATTGTCTAATCTTGGTGAATATGCTGCCAAACAATCTCAAAAGCATGGCAAATATACAGCCAGGCCAAATTAAGTAACAAGAATGTTTAACCAATGACCCTTATATGCAAACCTGACCTTTGATCTACAGAAATTCTTCATTATAAATCATTTCAGCGAGAAGTGTTAAATGAAGCTACATTTATCTTATTTATTTTAGTTTCAATGAAATTAAAATTAAAAATACTCTTACTCTTACTATATTACACTTTTATGATTTGACACTTGACGTTTATGTATTCTTCATTTAGATGTGTTTGTGGGTGCATATTCCGCATTGCTTTTATTATGCGTTTATTGTTCTCAACAGTTCGTATTATTTAATTGAAATTCATTACACATGTTATACACGCCATTGAGTGCATTTATAATAACCGCCAGCTTTAACTGAATAATGAATTTCACAAAATTTAAACATCAATCCGTAGCGTAGTTAAAAAAATGTTACGATTACGCAGCAATTTATAATTATGACAGCCCTTTCAAACATTTGCATTGTTACTGGTTGCTGACATTTTAGCGACATTTTCACCTGATTACATCGCTATCAATAATGTTATATAGTATTTTCAAACATGTAAAATGCGATGGACGGCGATTTTATGTTGTAAAATAGTGATTTGGATAATATGTACGACTAGCTTTAATTGCAAGATACATTTTAAATGATATGTCCAATACATGACAACATTAATTGTATAATTATTTGTATACAAATATGCACTAACATGGACACAAACATCGTGATTACATTGTTTAGTTATCTTATTATGTATATGTTAATTTCTACGTGTGGGCACAATACAATTAAAATCAATTGATGAAGATAATGTTTTTAAAAGAAAATGAAAAATAATTAAGTCATTGTCACTTTCGTCTATCTAAATTGTCAGCAAGTGAGAACAACATTTACACGTACGATCATATTATTGAAAGTGAAAAGAAGGGATTATGTACGAGCTTCACATAGAAATAATTTCAATATTTTATATATTCAAAGGATTGAGTGTGTGTGTAAATGATTGTCGCTAGCTAATTAAGATATGCAAATTTATGCCGTGTGTATTCATCACATAACGAATGTCACCTTGCAATGTGGCCTAACCGGATATAATCTTCAATACAAGCAGAACATGGTCCAAATTAACAAGGCACTTCTTGGGGAAAGTTCAACATCAGATAATTTTATACTTACATAACAATATATTATTGAGTTTTAATAAATTAGAATAACGAATGAAAGATATCCGATTTTGTTTTAATTGTATCTTAATTATATTCTGTAAACTGCAGCTGTCTAATTCATATTTTATTCATTATCATACATTTGGACAATAAATATGAAATATCACAAACATTTACTCGTGCAAATGTCATTCTGTAAAGCAATCGTTGTAAACATAATATCTTATAGATTTTGTACTTTAAAGGCCGTGACGATGTTGCACTAAGAGTGGCATTCACTGTAGAAGTTTTCTTTTATTAAAATTGAAACTTTCATCCATTTCACCACTAAACATAAAACACTAGTGTAAATTATTTGAACGTATAAGCAATATTTTGAAAAGTGACATGCATTTGTTATTTATTGAACTGGATTTTGAAACTCATATGTCCTATCAGTTGTTGACATACTTATTAGTTAAAAGATACAATACGACCCGTGCTGTTGTTGTACAGGTGGAAGGGTTAGTATATGTGGTTTGGCCGTTTTCAAAATATGTAATGTATTTCAGAAGGCTCTCGGTTTGAGAAGGAGACAATGTTAAAAACTCATGAAGGCTAACTTCTGTTATATTGTCACTGGATAGAGTTTGTTCTTGTGAAGCAAGGGCATGTATTGTTGATGGCATTCGAGACACAGTTGTCACGAATATATTTTACTGAAAAACTACGACGAATTCAGTATATGCCTAGCTTTAAAGCAAGCCTGACTAAGAGAAGTTTTAGCAGTAGCTCTTATACACTGGTTTGTGTATAGCTGTGAATGTTCAGCAACAGTTGAAAGCTCTCTCCTTTTCTTTTTCGAACCTTTTCTTGTCAATCAAACTATTTTCATACCAACTGACATCATTCTCCAGATATGGGTCCTTTGTGGTCTGAATAAACGATTCAGACTGTGAATTACATTTGGATATGTATATATCAACAATTTTCAATTGCAATTTTCATCTGCTTTTTCAAATATTCTTACATTGTTTGTTGTCAATTTCATTATTAATTTTGTCCTGTGTGTTTGTTATTTCTGAATCAATCTGGCACACTTAACGCATTCATCAACCCTTCTTTCGAACATATAGGTCTTTAGCTCGCGCTGATTTTGTAGAAAGTTTTCAGTAGTGGTGAGGCGATATATGACATTTATTCGAAATCCTGTAAAATGTTGTGACAAAGGTTGAAACTGTTTTGATGGTTGTTCCCATCCGACATATTTATTTACTTAGAGTACTAAACAACTAAGTAAAACATTCCAAAAATGCATTTCAAACAAAATGCATTTCCATCATTTGATGTTTTCTTAAACTTTCATTGATATTTTTCAGGAATCGAACTTACATTAATTCAAAGAAAACACATTCAATAATTTAGAAAGTTGATGACGTGCATTAATTGATGATAACAGCCTTTATTTCGATCATCTTAGCAGTTTGTGTTATTCATTTATTAGAAATGCTTTGACACGTGCCATTGTTGTATGATATTAATATTATTATAAACTGATGCATATTGTTATATTTCCGGTGTGACATTATACTATACATTACTGCACTAGATGCTTATTCCGCGTGTTGTTTAAATACTCGCACACGAATACAGATAAAAAGACCATTTGGTGAAAAATTCTACATTGGAAAAATATATTAGCGCTCAAAAAGTGGTGACGTGAAAAATGTCTCATCAATTGCAACTCAAAGTGTACAGGAAGAAGGAAAATGATAAGTGGAAGGGAACTTTTTCACCTAACTAAGGCAAAACTAGTCAGCAATATGTTGTCCATAGGACGCCATTAATCAAATCAACGTTCTTCAGTCGTTGATAATGTATATAAATCATTCCCATCGCTCTTGTCATCTTCGGTGTCTAGATATCAACTATTATTCTTTTTATTATAGAAATTAAATTAGTTGCCCTATTTGTACAGCGATCGGAACAGAATATACATTGTTTGAATTTGGAGATCTTTCGGTTTTTGTACGTTAAACACCCTAAATACCCGGAAGAATCACAAAAAACAAATTTTGTAACATTATAACAATTGAGTTTTGATCGACGATGCCAGAAAAAATACTTTTGATTGTTATCTAAAAAATAACTATAACCTTTTGTTCAGTAAACTACAACTGTCATAAGCATCATTTGTTCATAATAAAACATTTTCTGATAACCCGCTTACAATATTATGATTTTGAATATAATATAAAGTATGTGCATTTGAATTTAATTGACTGTACTTATCTCAAGTCATGCATTGTTGATTTTGAGCATGTGCTTTTCAAACTAGATGATGTGATTGTACATGTACACCTTGTTTCTTTCGCTGACATATTTAAGAGAAGAATGTCGCAATAACCTAAAATACATACAAACATGTCCCATTTCCTTAGCCTTCACCTTGAACATAACATTTGCATAGGCAATTGAGTTTATTTGTAGTTTGTCAGACCTTTCAGCATGCAAGGGGATATGAACTCGTTCATAATTGAAGCATAATAAACACTAAACTTTAGTGGTACTGGTCTTTTATGTATTGTGCTTTTGCCATGCATCCTGTCAACGACAGTCTCTGCCCAACTGAGTGCATGTTTGTATAAAAAAGTAACATACAACTTGTTAATGTTTTGGAATGCTCTTTATAGTATGGATCTAGCAGTTAAACAGGACTACAAGTATGTATCCGACTAAACTATTTGGCACATACTCATTTACAAGGTATTACCGTATAGTTAGATTTTTGCTATACATAAAGACAACTGGTGTTGACTAGATAACACTATCCACTATATTTATTTTCCTTGTATTACATTTGTATTTCTTTTGTTAACACGTTTGTCTTGATGTGTAAGCAAAATACGTCAGATGGAAGGAAGCTGTTCTCAGAAGACAATCAGGTGAGTTCCTTGGGCAGACAATATTATTCTGCTCCAAATTATTCTTTATACAACAAATCGATGATGGTGTAAAAAAATAATTAAATAAATCATGTTGTAACAGTTTGCCAGACTAAGTGATTTGTTCCCTATTATTTCCGAATGAATTTCTAGATGTTAAAGCTGCACTCTCACAGAGTGAAAGTTTTGACAACTTTTTATTTTGTCTCGAACGAGCCAATTTTTGCAAAAATCCATGGAAACCAGATATATAAGACTACTGACAAAAAATATATCGCATATTTTTATATTTAAGTTCAAAAAATGACGCTCAATACATTTTTCTTAAACCGTTAGTTAAGCCATAAAACATTAATTTCGAAGGTAAATATGAAAATCTAAGATTTGAGTTTTTGTCAGCAATCTTATACCATTGGTTTGCAGATATTTATGCCAAAAAATGCTCTTTTCAAGACAAAAAAATAAAAAGAAGTTGCACAAATGATTTATTTGTGAGAGTGCAGCTTTAAAAGTAAAGTGCTAAAAAGGGTCCTGTTACAATTTACTTGTTGAAAGTGATGATATTCAAATACCCAAAATAATCTGAAACTAGTTTTTGGGAGAACTTAGGGATACATTACTAACCTTGTGATATAATTTGCAGATTTTATAAATGTGTAACAGGTGCAGTTAAAAAGCCACCTTGTTTGTCGATTATGGTCTATAATTTCAAAAAATATGAAATTTAACATGATCAGCTGGTGCTGTTTTGCCTCAGCCAGTCTCTGCAGTTCGTTTTAATTGCGGAGAGACATCGTTTTAAATTAAATTATATTCCTTTATCTTTTGAAGTAAGAAAAATGAATTTAAACAAAAAAACGACTAATTATCAGACACATATAACATGTGATTTTAAACTGTGCTGACATAGCGAATTCTAAAAATACATTGGGCGTTTTTGAACGGAGCATCTTCGTGATGACAAGCATGTCCAATGCTTAAACCATGTGTGCACATTGTATAATGTATATTTATTCAACAACATCGGTGCATAAGAATCTCTTTTATTCACAAACTAGTGATATAATTCATAGTCTAACATTGAATGTTGAAACAATAACATTGTATAATTCCATATAAATTCCACAAGTGGCTTTTTAAACGATAAAAGGTGGGGAATTGCACATAATTGATAACTTTAGATGACAAATATAGAAAAAAAACATATATCAAAAGATATATGTATTGTACAAACGCAAATTTTAGTATATGTAATTTTTTTAATGAGATCATCTTGTTTCAAAACACATTAATAACATGTACCATAACTATATGCCTACATACTCATACAAACATGCGGAATACATAAGATTTGTTAATCAAATGGATAATTCCCATATTTACATAAACACAACAATTACTTGATTACTGGTTTTCAAGACGTATGGCAAAAATTAGCAAATCTGTTAACAATAAAAACAAGTGTGATTTAAAAAATAAGCTTCCAAAACTGAAATTGCCCATAAAACGTCAAATGTATTTTTTGTCTCTTGCCTAACGGATATAAAATAGTAAAAACATACATAACTCACACTCTACGATTAAAGTTGGATTAATTCAAATGTTTATCCAAATATTTAGTAAGCATGCATATAAACCCGAATAAAATGTTCTAAACGCGATACGGTCGCGGATCATTTTAACTATTAGATCATTAGGGTAGAATGAGGTAGATTATGATGGGTGTTGTAAGAATATGGACAGTGCTAGAAGTAGACGTTGCACTATAAATCATCTTCATAAACATGGTGCCATTATTGTTGTTATCGTGGAGCATCTGTTGATACGAGAGGAGTTCCAAAATATCGAAGACAAGACTTCTTAAAGTCAGTTCGCTGCATCACTATGTATACTTAAACTAAATGTTTAAAATAAATATAGTACGATAATGTAACAATCGGTTTATTGTACTTGAATGATTGCCTTTTGATATTAAAACAACAGTTTTTGAGTGCGACAGTGCAATTATTGTGTCTGGATACGCTCAGTAAACCCATAATAATTGACCTTTAATTATTAATAAATAGATAGTAAACCCATACTGAGCCATTTCCGCGTAAATTTTAAATGGACAGTTATGACAATTAAATGTGTTTAAGTAAGGTGGTGCATTTTATCCAACAAATTTGGGTTAGTTAAAATGGAGAAATTGCTGTAATAATAAGAATTCCTCATAATGTTAAAGACATTTGTATTTCGTTGGGTTATCATTTTCTATGATATATGTGAGGAATACTGATTGTCCTCGATATTCTAACACTCCTCCGCGTTCATCCCTCCAGCGCGACAAGGACGCTGCCCCAATGCTGGAGATGTCATATCAGATGCAGACCAAAGTAGTTATTCCCCGTGTGTTTCAAAAGTGTTACGTCATTTACCGCTACTGATATTTCATCACCGGCACGAAGCTTCGCCAATGTCGCTATTTGACTCGCATAGTAATTAAAGTAACCCCGCGTCGCGTTTTTACGAGACTGCAAATTGGATGCGATTTCTATATCATCAGTTTCAAGTACGTTATACTTATGCAGTGCGTGTTTTATTTCGTTAGTACTGCTTGATTTTACGGGAACTCCTTCGTCAGTAAGACGTCGTTCTGTAAGTCCAAGAAAGGAGTATATGTAGTAAGTACCGCTTACAGGGACAATTAAACGGCCATTTTGGAACCTGACTCCGTATCTCTGAAACCCCGTTGTGTAATACAGGTCTTTGTCATGACGCCAACTTGTGACCGTTGCCATTGCATTATTACCTGAAATTTGTAAATCAGTATTAACAAACAAGTTAATCGAAATGTATAAATCAGGGTAATACAGCACAATGGGAAGTAACTATCTGACCTAAAGTAAAAAAAATAGAATTGAGTTATCTCCCGTAAATTAATTTGGTTTTGTCGTTAAGTCAACTTTGCTCAATCCCGTTTATTGTATAACACATATACTAAACATTTTAATTGCGAATCCAAAATGTTCACAGGCAAGTTTTCTTCGCTGTTGATTACAGGTAAATTCAACTTTATAAAGTTGATATCGAATTTAAACGGATCGGTTACGATTTAAAATACGAGATTTATTACAACGAAATGAGAAATGTAAACAATCGTTATATTTAAACTAGCAACACCAATTACCTTGCACATCTTCTTGTCCTTCACGGTTTCCAACTAATTTAGCTGAAGGCTTCATGTCCCACAATGAGTTTTTGTAGTCTGTCATTAACTGTACGTCGTGTTTCAAAGCATCTGCAATAGTTTATGTATTGATAGAGAGATCTTTACAATAGCTTTAAAACCACGTATAAATTTGTAGGACAGGTTATATAGGTCAGGTGTATTTATCTAGAGTATTACATTTAACCTACCCTATGTTCTGACTGAGATATTGATAGTTAAATAGGTCACCTTTAATGCAACGCAAATTTGTCAAAACCTAGTCAAGATAACAAACATAACGAAGCAGCTGTTAAAAGAAATCCGTTGCAGTTTGAAACAATTTTATTGAACTGATTGTACATGCATTCAAGTACTATGTATTATTAATATTTTACCTTCTATATATTTTTCCGTTTGAATTTTCTCCTGTTTCGTAGCAGCAGCAAATGAAGATGCTATTTCCTAAATATGATAACAAGGTCAAGTTTAATATTCATGAAAATGATAATAGTTCAACAAGTTTGTCTTGTTTCACACAGGAAGTATATTGTAAGCGGAAGAAAAGCGTTCTGATTTCTTTAAGGGAAATATTGAATACAATATATATGAGATCTATAAAATAAAAAAATAAAAATTGGCAAATATATTAAAGTAACCTAAAAAAACACACACATTATTTTATAAAGTAAACATGTTTATAATTGATTGGTATGCTACGACTGAAAAAACAATTCTGTTATTTTACCTTTTCAAATACTCCATGTAACAAACTAGTTGTTTCACCGCATTTTATATTTTTGTCATTTTTTTGCAGACAAATCTCTTTATCTGCGTGTATTTGCTTAATGTCAGGCATAGTCCAGACTATACAGAGCACTGCAATAAGAACTACAAGCAATAATAATAAACTAAATGTAGCCAACCCTTTAATCAATTTGAAAGACATGTTTCACATTGTGTGTTTAAACAGCGTTATGAGGATCGGTTAACAGCGGCAGCGCATTTATTTGTAACTTTAAAGCGGGAAGGCCGATTTTATTGTAACACGCTCAATTTACCTAGTATTAAGGTAGTACTTAAATTGATCATCGTTTAAGTTCAAAATACACAAGGTAGTTTTGGTTTTTTGCAATGAGTAATGCAAAACATATTTTGTTCCGTTTTCAGAAATTGATTAAAATGGGGGTCGGGGTTTAAAGCAGTGGTTTTGCGATTTTAGAAAATTGTTTAAATTTCTTTTCTTTTTTTTCCTTTTTTTGAAAGCAATTTGTATTTCATTTTTAGAAAAAAGATCGAGGTGATATTTAAAGGAAACAATATTTTTATTTGAAAGGTATAACATCGAACTTGAAGTACGAATTGGTTTTACAGAGGCTCAAAGTATTACGAACATATTAAACAATAATACTCACTAAAACAGTATCTGTAATATATTCGGCCAAATATTTAACTGATATAACTAAAATGTAATTGATAAATGTAATGCAGCAACATTATTTCGGGTAATGTGTCGTTTTTTGGTAAAAACAATATTTATACTTGACCAATGAAAAGACGAGTTTTGTAAGCAAAAAAGCGCTTGATTCAAATTTCAATTTTAATTAAAATAATTTGATCAATTTTGGACAATCGATTCGGAGTTTTCAGAACGGTAAAGCGCATGACAAAAATGTAATTTCTGTATTGTTCAGTTTACAATGACTTTCACAATTTTCTTAAATATCCTTTACGTACTGCAAAGCTTTTAAAAGGAAAGTATTTTTAAAACAATAAATAGTTGCCCGTGGTGATCTTTATTCTATTGATAATTTTGTATAAAAGAATAATGTGTTTTTTATACCGTAATGTTAATTGCTAAAGAAATCGAAGCGGTTTAATATATGAGTACAGAATAGAAAATATCAGACTGATACATTAGTACTTCTTCGTACAAGTACTATTTTTCTTGCGTTTCGCTTTAATTACAACATTAACATTCATTATGAGGTACCTTTTTATGGGTGTAACGTCCTGTTTTTATTCTCAACGGGTAAACAGAAACCCCCAGTTTAGCACAGAAAGACATGTACCTATTATTTAAAACTTGAACTAGATGATAAATTTTCGTACAGCGTTGTGATCATCAAATATATATGCAAAAACATAATCAATAAACATTCATTTTTCCCTTCATTTATTTCTTCATCTCACACGAAATTGATGCAATTGAAGTATCATAATATCGCTTGTTATGAAACCATTAGATGTTAGCAAACCAAAGCTCATGAATTTCGATGTTGAAGTTTTACTTTTGAAAGTATTTGCAGCTACACCTGTCATTGACAATACATAAATGACATCTTCGGAAATTGCGTTGTATACCGGCAGCTATTCCTAGAACGATGCATTTGCCACTTTTCATGGCCGTGGAATGCTGCTGCTACCTTTTTCAGTGACACGACCTATGCTGTCGATTCATATGATTCATATTAAGAACAAAAATGACACATATAAGAAGAATACGCACTGCCAGACTGTTTAATCCCAGAAAGGCTGTTTAAAATAGGTATATTTTGACACTATTATAGCATTGTATAGTATGTATAATTTAGTGCAATTTTAAATGGATAGTTTTATCTCACTATAAATGTTGTCTAATGTATGTAAAAATTCTTAGGAAGTTATAATTGAAGTTTCTTTTTATCAACTATAATTAAATCTGATCATAAAACTCACTTCCACGAAATCAAACGCTCTCAAATGTGTCATTGAAAAAAATATAAAAGCTTCAATATCAAGGGTATCCTTTTATTACAAGGACATTTACATGGACATCCCCTTACTTTAAGGTTACATATATTTGAAGTTTTATCGAAGCCAATGGTACGCAAAATCTTTAATAATAAATGAAGAGAAACATTTTTAAAAGCAATGCACCGATGAACAATCATTATTCTAGTGACATAAATTTGAGTTTTAACACAATCTCATTTTATTTGTTCAGAAATAATACCTCACTCTGACTTTGTTTTTATCGTTTTGGAATGGCCAAATAACTGAAAAATGCCCTTTTGCAATTTCAATTCTTACTCAGAATAATAAATTTACTCCTTGCTAAAATCCTTACCTCATTAGCGATACATCTATCCCAAATCTCCATCAATCATATGTTCTTTCTTTGCTTGTTTCAAAAGTTAATGCATGTTCATACAACATGCAAGTGACATAGATAATGTTCAAATAATAAACAGAACCAAACTATAACATTTGACATAGCTCTATGTGTGAACCCGTTATAATCGAGTATTTAAAGCAAAATATAACCAGAATTTTGAAGCGACAGTCTATCGAGAGTATTTAAGCGACTATTAAACCCGGGATTTTAAGCAACAATTTAATTTGGTACACACAATTATACTATGCTTGGGCTCTTTGTTTAAGCCTCTTGGCTGACTCTGAATGAGAAATTTTGACTACTGGGCTTTTCACTGTAGTTTTCTTTGTATCATGACTTTGATATTCGATATATGTGCCTTTGAATAAATCAAGACATCACGGAAATTTAATATTCATAACTTAATTTATTTCATACCTGATAAATTTAAAATATTCAAAAATTGTATATGTTAAACCTAAATATTTGACACCGGACATAACCCCCGTATTACACACGAGATACAAGGCAATAGACAAGTGTGTCAATATGGACTTGACACAACCAAGTCTGAATATTTACATTTAACACTTCATTCCTTAACGATGGTTGTTGTTTATCAATTTCACATTATTTCTGTTTAAAGTGCAATGGCATTTCCCATCGATATCGCGTGCGTTTGTTCGATACTTCTGTCCTGTCATTGGGCGCAATAATACCAATGGGCGGGGCATATTTACTACGGAACTATTTTTTCAATGAAATCGTAGTAAAATTATTGGCAGCATGCAAAACTGTAATTTGCAGTAAAGCAGTTAAAACAAAATAAGCAACGATAATTTGATTGATATTATTGTAGATGATTTTATGCTGGATGGAACAGTTGAAGAAATATTAAATTACAATGATGACGACTTATTTCGGAATTTGGAATTGACATTTCGTAAAAATCGAGCATCTGACAAAACATGCAATTGAGGAAATGAAACAAGAACATATTGTAGTGCACCTAGCAACGTCCATACACCGTATTCCAACATGATTCATACACCAACTGATTCTTCAAAAAAATACTCGACAAGTAAATTGACTGGAATTTCTCTCCACTTTGAAAATTCGATCGTGACTTAACAAACGCTGGTATCGGGTATTATCGCGAGATATAATGAGAACTTTGTAGGTGGCGATATTTTTGTTGTTTTCTTGTTATTGTTAATTTTTCATATCTCAAGTTGTATTTTACTAGTTGTAATACAGTTATAATACGTATTTATAATATACTTGACCTTTAAAAGATAGGAAATAAACATATAAATAAGGAAATATTTTATCTGCGCATTCATTGTTGTATAAAATTAGGTTACGATAGCTGTTCTAATTAACCCACCGTTGAGAACAACGAGAGAAAGAAAAAAGAGAAAATGCTCTTGAATATTCTATTTACTTAAGCAGAAATGTAGATTTTAATAAATGTAAATATAAGTATTAAAAGTAGACATGTTGCATTTTATTAGGGTATGGTATGCAAAGGTGCAATTCAAAATGCTGGTGGAGTCCTTCCACCCATTTTGAACATCCCCCGTCGTCGTCGTCGTCATCATCATCATCATCATCATCATCATCATCATCATCATCATCATCATCATCATCATCATCATCATCATCATCATCCTTTAATTTCATAAGATTAACTTTTATGAAATACTTTTATGCTGTCAAAAATCATCATTTAGTTGAAATATTTGAAACAATGATAGTACATGGTTAATTGGATACACACATGGGAACAAGTCAGACAAAAGTTTGCGGACGTGTTTTTCGCATTATTTACGTGTTTTAGCATTATTGACTGAATTGTGTCGTAGGAATTATGCTCCTTTGTTGAATTGAACAGATAACCAACACTCAATTTGTTAAGATTAACTAACTGTTCAAACCACCCTTCCATTGTGCAGGTTTTTGGGGTATTCTTTATCCCTGCGCTATCTCACTTACATTTTTTATCATCTTAGTTGTCTGATTTGATCTATTCTACAATGCCTGTGGCTTTGAAAATAGTTTAATAAGAAGATGACAACCATTGTTTAGTCACCACTTATGCATATACCTTGACAAAGTGTTAATAAAATAAAATATTGACTAAATCATTAATATTAGATTGAATATGCAAATATACACAATTATTAATACTGTAATACAATAACAAGAAACCTAAACCGTTGCAAATCCTTTGTTCAGCAAACTGAACGATTTCCCATGTAACCTAATCTTGAACAGCTTGCTTAATCGCGTTATAAAACCTAATCAAATTGTATGCCTTTGAAGGACACGACGCAACATGTTTTCAAAATCAAACGCAGACAGTTAATGTCGTTTTGGTCGAATAACATCGCTAATTTAATGCATATACAAAACGTTTTGCTTCTAAAAATTATGATCGCATTTATAGAAATTAAAATAGGTGTAATAAGGTCCCTTGGACGCTTCTTGTTACCTGACCACCACTTGGCGGTGTTTAAGATTATGTTTACTTGCACACGGGCCATACCAATGTGGTGAATGCTCCTATACGAATATTAGTCTTTTAAGGTTTTAAGAGCATAGTGCACATACAGAATGAAATCCTGGTTAGAGCTTCCCTGATTCTTAAACGTGCATCAGTGTATATTGTATCTGTCACAAGGGACCCCCGTTTAATGTCTCTCTCGAAAGACGTAGTATTTAAGTGTAGTATCGGGGAATCGAACCTGCGACCCCCTGTTTGACAGTCAAGTATGTTGCAACTAGACCAAGGATCCACCACACTGTCGACAAAAAAGACTACTGTGTACTTAAGCACGCTTAACTCACCCATTGTTTATAAACAATGGATAGGGAAAGGTTGACACCTTTCGATACGATATTGACAAACTAATAATGTTTATTATGTTATGTAAACACCGAACACAATCAGCGAACACAATCGATCCAGGACATAAGTTTGAATAATGCTGCCAGTGTAACAGCAACAGAAGCAGTAGCAGTGACAGTAATCGCAGCAGCGTAGTTGTAGTGGAAGTGGTGGTGGTACCATAAGAACTGTAACTATAATACCATAAGAACTGTAACCTAGTACACACGTGTCTATGTTACAAGGCCTGTCCAGGAATGTCAGGCAACTAGGAAGGGCAAACATTGCAATCATTAATACAATCGCATTGAATGCGGGTTAAAGAGGTCAAATATTTGTATAAAATTACGCACACATTGCATTACTTCTTTCAAAATGCAATTCAAGTTTAAACGTCATTCATCATAAAACATGATGGTTCATTATTGCAAACCAAGTTTGCAGAAAAAAACAATAAGAGTAGACAGCTTATATTTTATTTTCATTTGAAGCAATGGCTATTTACAAAATGCATGTCTACACGAACAGTTGAATTATCTGTGTATATAAATAGGATAAGTGTATGTTTCAATTTAAGATAGGTAATATATTTCACAAAGTGAGCCTTTAAAGTAATATTTCAGTAGTGGCTTTGGTGTTCACGAGGTGATATATATATTGCCATCTTACACTGAAGCAAAAACATAAGGCTAATTATTTTACAAAAGCAAAATTAAATTACTATTAAACAGAAAACCCACGCACAATTTCAGCCAAATGACGTCATACCGGAAACAACATTAAATAATGAAATTATGTTATCTTCCCGAAATTGTATGCGTTTGTAATGCCATTTCTTACATTTAGACAGATCACATTTGAGAACACAGTGAAATTATATATCGAAATATTGTATACCGCTATACTTAAATACACCAACGCATGCAATAAAAGTGTGTTTGTCCGCTCAATTAAGGAGCAGTTCACTTGACTTATGATACACTTTGATTATTGAGCATGCTAACAACCGATTTTAAATCCGGACGCCATGCAGGAAGGCGATCCGTCAATTTAACTAGATCCTGTTAACTAGAACTTTGTATTCCAGAACAAGCCCCGTGCAGGGCTCGAACCTTGCACCTTAACCTCAGTAGATGAAAGCAATAACCACTTGGCTACGGAGGCGATATATGTCAGAATATATATATATATGTCAAGATATTGTATTTGGACTGAACCTGGAAGGTACACAAACACATCTTTCAAATCCTGTACATCATTAAACTGTGATGCCCCTTGTCCCTAGCAATGGACTGCATACTTGACGTGTGTAAATGAACGCTTACCCCTTCCTTAAATTGAAACACGCCCCCTGTGCTAATAGATTTAGTTTTTGCTTGGCAACCATCATGCATCACATTTCTCATCAAAGTTGTCTTTGCTCCATTTGCAGACCTATGTACGATTGTGTGCTCTAGTTGTGTAGTTTCCGAGTTATTTCTTTTTGCTTTGTTTTCTGGGTTTGTGACCGCAATTTGAAAGGTTAGGTAATATAGGCCAGTTTCGGCAATATGTACGGATCCATCATTGTATGACAAATATCCTTTCTGGCCTGAATTTACCAATGACAGCCAATGCACCTTACCGGAACCTGAAACAACATGTATGAGTATAATTTTCATTTATGCTATCAAAAAGTAAGATTATATGGTGAATACCCTACTTTAAAATGAGTTGAAATCACTTCCCAGTTAATTTGAAACATTTACAATTTACAATACAATTACAATACAATACATATACAATTTATTTAAGTGATTTGAAACTTCCTCGTTATTGTAACAATAGCCAGAGCAAAATGATCATGAATGGAAATTGAAGCAAGAAGTTTCTATACACAGGGTTTTCAATGTTTTAGAACTAAACTATTATGCACCTTTTCCTTGTGTATTGTTTGATATCCCATGCAGCTGTATTGACGATATTTCCCTAGTTTTAAGGCATTTTTCATTTCCGAGAAGTTCAATAAGACCTACAACAAAATCACTGAATGTAAACACATTATCATTATATTATAGTTCAGAATTGTTAAATAGAAATAAAGCAATGGAATTCAAAGATGAATCCATATCATCATTGAAATTACAAAATCGAACAAGAGAGTCAGATATTAACCTACTCACTTGATTTAGTATGCAGCCCGTATCTAGCTCTTCTCTTAATGTCCTGCAAAGAAGGAATAATGTACAACAGAAATGAAAGCAATTAGTTCAGTACTTTCTGATGTCTAGAGGCTCTTTCCTGTTGTAAGGCTTCCTTACCTGCATCAATAAATACCACAAATATGCAGGAATTAAAAAAAAAACATTGATATATATACGTATGACATTCATCATTTGTCTAATGCATATTAGCATTAACTTCTTTTATATCAAAAGGTTATTTAGATTGCTAAATAATGATCAATCGATCTTTTATGAAGACTCTAACTATACCTCTTCTATTTCCGTTTTCAGAACACTTTCTACGTCTCTACATGGCACTCGTTCCCCATCTACATTTGCAACAGCAGGGTCGCAAATTGTAGAAGAATATTCATCCAAGATATAAATTCGTTTATATTTCCAGAGCACAACAACACTTAACAAACTTCCAATCTGTAAAATAGTCAAGATCAAAACAAAAACACTAAGTGATTTCAACACTTCCATTCCGCTTATGTATGCTATGTTTGCATCGTACAAATATTAGATATATCAGGTATGTGAAGTGATTTTAAACTATTTTAAGTAATTTGATGCCCTAAACTATATCATCCGTGGAAAGTAGGTAATTGCATTGATTTTAAGATAATACCGCGTTATTCACAATCGCTTTAAATTAAACATCCAGCGGAGGGGTAATTCCCTTCGCAACTACTCGTTTTAACAGGTTTAAAACGGCGGTTTTAAACACTGCCTTATAACAATGCTTGTCTTTTGTATTTGTTTTACGACCCGGCTATGGAATTTAAAAAGCGGTTAGGTCAACTAAGATTTTTTTAAAATTTCAATTACAAATTTAGAATAGACGTTGGGAAACCTAGCGTCATGAGCTTTGTTCGCTGAACTAAAACAATTTGTGATATCTTTGTACACCCTGATATCATTGTTTGATACGTAAATGATTGCTTTCGTACCTCTTACAATAAAATGCCCAAAAAGCGGTAGAAGGTTTTTTGAAAAATAGACGTCAAGTACAGTTCAATGATATATAGGTCCGGTCTAAGTCAGAGCATTGTCCAGTATGCTTCTGCCAATTTTGATATGTGTCTGAGAAATGCCAGTAAAATCAACATATTACTTTGATATGGTCTAAAAATGAAAGATAGGGGAGTAAGCGGAAGTGAGTAATACCTCGATGTTTTGTAAATGGTTTAAAATATGTCACTAGACTATAGGATCATAACATTTGTTATAGTACGCTACAAAAAAAAAAAGTTATACCGTTTATGCCTTTATTTTAAAGACAGTAAGTAGAGGATTATACTTTGTTCGTTTCGCAGACTCAGTTTTTATTTACAATTCCTTTTTTTTTTCAATATAGTACAGCCAACAAAAAATAAGCAAGCACCTGAAAGTATAATGATGATTATATAAAAAAAACATAACTCCCCTGCTCGAGTTAAAAACCGCTTCACAATATCTTCAATACGAGAAAGGCTTAACCCAGCGCTGCACAACATGTACTTAATCGAGACTGACCGTTTTTATACGTAGTTCAACGGATCTACCACAGTCCCTGCAAAGCGCTTGGCAAATTCCAAGCCACGTCTTTAGATTTTTGTTCTTCGTTTTTCACAATTTTAGCCGCAATAAGACGTACTTTTCCGTTCTTATTCATGTCCCCCGCACGGACAAACCCAATCCATCCCAAACCTTTATGCAAGGACATATCCGTGTGTATGAATGTGCCATTTGCCTCGAGTTACGTCGCATCTCAAATAAACAGATCTACTTTAGCCAGCCAATGCGTTACCCAACATATCCTAACAAAAGACGGTGTCATACCTGCGCTGCGCAACATCTCATAAACGAAGTCAGTTACACTCAAGGTACACCGTAGAAATAGATGAAGATGGTTCATTCCCGTGCTACGCAACATCTCTCAAAGACATGGCAGGTATTCAAAAGGCCCGCTCTTTCTCATAAACCATTAAGTAAACGAGGTTGGGCCCGGTAAACCCCTCGATAGGCAGCATCTGCATGACGTTGTCGATTGTATCAACGCTATGTAGTAGCACATGCGCTAAGTTCTATAATTGGCAGGTCATCTGGTTTCGAGAGCATTCTCACTCACACATCGCAAAGCTTATACTCACAAAGCAATTATTCAGGAGGCGCGCTTACCAGCGCGCAACAGGTCCCAAAGAGGCATACTCACTCACACCAAAACACAAATCAAATGTTTTGGTAACTGGGACTAAAGCACTTTTGATCTTTAAAAGTGCCTTTTTTACTAATTTAATTACATTTTTGACTAGGGACTCTCAACATCAGAGGGCCATGAAAAGATAGCAGAAAAGCTACAGAACCTGCCTTTTACTTATTAACGGTCCTAATAGTTAGAGAATGATAGTTGCGTCGCATCAATAAGCTTTATTCTGATCTATTTATTTTCAACAGTTTCAGTGCCTTTTATTCATGTTTGAAAAAGGAAGTCTTTTGGCGTGTTGATTCTAAGACTTGTCGTATGTACATAGTTTGCGTTTTTACATGGATGAGACTTTGATTAAATTTTAACTCTTGCATCCAAGGAGACAATAAGTGCGTATGTCAGTATAAGAGGTCCCGAAACATATCGCAGAAGAGTTATTCAGCAACAGATTGGTTAAAATAGTTTTAATAATCTTAAAGTTGACAGAAATAGAATTAGACGTTTACACTATGTCATTATAAAACAAAATAAGCAATTTACTACTACATACACATCTAAAGAAATGATTATCACTATGCACTTTTATTTGCTCATTTCCGACTTTGCTATTAATATATGTGCATTATTGTATATTATATCCCGCGACTCTTTGTTATCGTTATCCGTTAATTGTAATCGTCTCTGATACTACGTAAGATATAAAGGTTAAAGAGTGTGGTTTAATACATACATGTGTATGTTATTGTAGTGTATATAAGGTTCATAAGTAGAGGTGGATAAGCGTCATCCTGTAAAATGCAACCGAAAGTATGAGACAGATGTTGGGAATCTTATCATAGTATAAAGGCGATCGCCAAAATGTGCTGTTCACAAGAGGTTTTGATTTGCACTGCTCCACTCTAACGTATTGTGTTTCTATGTCGAGATAAGGACTTGGAGGCAAATATGTAAAAATATACCTTCGGGGACAAATCTGTCATGAGGTGGGTTAATTTACCCCCAATCCCACCCTGGGTATTTCCTTTCATTTAAACGAAACAATTGATTTGCCCAAGGGGTTATTTCGAATCGGGTTTTACAGTGAATAATTGACAAATACAGATAAAGAAAGGAATTTGTTATGAAAACCACTTTATTTATTACGTCACATAAGTTCGGCAGACGCTTTCTAAAACAGGCGAAAATGTTTGAAATACAATCTTTAAGTCTCTTTAAGCTTTTGTTTCTTGTTTCGCCAATTGGTCATTCATTGAGAATCTTTTGTTATCAAAATGGAACGCGTAAGTTTATAATCCATTTTGTTATAAGCTATCGCACTCCTTTTTTCTGCTAAAGGTACAAACTTTTTACTCATTCTTGATTCCTTTTTCGAATGAAACAATAAGGAAAACGTGTAGTCTAATATGGGTTTTTTCTTAGAAAAAAAAAGATTTCCTTATTGTTTTCCTCCATTATAATATCGTTGAACAATGAATATGTAATTAAATACTGTTAATGATGTCATGAACTGGTAATCTTAGCTATATCATTATATCTAAAGTGGGTTTTCTTTCAACAAAAGGTTTGGATATTGTATTCAAGAAGTTTTTTTTATTCTCAATTACTATTTGTAGGGGTCCAAAAATACACCAGGTGCAAATTGTTTCAGGTGCAATGACAAATATCGACAGCGTTTTTAATGATTTCTTAATTCATTTTGTAGAGAAATGTCATAAATAAAAACACTTTACAGTTTAACTCTATTTCAATAATTTTCCAATATAAAAGTCCAAGTTAACAATATGATCCAGTGCTAAGCAAGCTCTATATTAAATATTTTTGTGAGATACATGTAATCCTACTTATTTCACAACCTTACTCTTTAATTTTCTATAACCAAACAACCCTAAGACATGTTCTAAGGTATAATTAGTAAAAAACGACACGTGTACATGTATCGTAGTAAACTGAGTGCCTCAAAGCCCATAAGGGTGCAGTTGTACGTTCTTGTTGACATAATATGTCACCGGAAGCCCTCCTGTGGTTACAATCAAGCGCACTCTTTATCAAACAATTCCAAGACGGGTTCTACAAAAGTCAAGCCAAAGCTCAACATTACCACATATTGACTTACATCAATCCGAGACTGCCTTTCAATTACCACAGACTGACTGTTCTTATCGTCGGAAACCACGGTACTTTCTTCCGTTAAACTTCATACATACTGTGGGACAATTGACTGACAAAATCTCGTTTTAATGAAAGTGCCTGAGGCAGGAGGGACAACTCTTTTTCGAATCGATTCGCATGTTACACTCATATATTATTCAATGACTTACCTGTGTCAGTAGCTTCCGCCTCCGTGTGGTCTTAACTACAGCAAATTATTATTGTACTGTGAAGGCGGACCCGGTTCAACTCCTCTAATCGGCAGAATAGTTTTTAACCGTAAAGCATCTGGTACTTGGCGGATCCAATGAAACTGCCGCATTAATTATTCATGATTACGAGATTTTGTAGCCAAATTGCTCACAGTACACAACGAAGCATAGCGTAGTGTGTATCGGGGATACCCCACGATGGACTGCTCTCAATTTCACTGTATTTCCATCAAACTTTATGTCAGTCCATTTTGTGCCAAACGTACAATAAAGTGGCTCTTCAAATATTTATATATTATATAATATAGTATCCTTTTTAACCACACAAGGTTTCTACATAAACCCTTTTAGGGTCTGACAGATTTTATTGTTAATTTAGTCGAGCATATGTATAATAAAAACATAATTCAGAGGGTCTACTAAAGTCATTCCAGTTCTCTATCATTGAACTTGTTACTACAATAAAGCCAATTTAGAGCCAAAACAAACGCATTTGAAACTCTTATAAAGCCTTCTCAGTACCAAATTGAAATCGATTCGGCAAACCAGAAGCCCATTCAGAGCTCAACTTTCCCTTTGTATTTCTTTTACAGCTTTCCAAAACCATAAACATTTTTCAGTGCAAAACAAACAGCTCTTATTAAGCCAAAAGAGTGCCAATTAGACTACATTATAGGAAAAAATTTGATTTAAATACTCGAAACAAATGAATTCAACTCATACTTTTAAGAGAGTACTCATAAATAAACTTTATGCAGAACTAATAAACCGATGTGCTGCTCCAATTGTGCCTACCCTACTCAGATCAAATATATCACATCGTTGCAACAATTCAGCCAATACAACAAAACCAAACATATGCAGCTCTGATTAGGCATAGTCATTTCCAAACAGACCTAACTATTGGCAAACATCATGCAGAGCAAAATAAAACTAGGCTATGTGCAGCTCTTATAAAGCCTACTCAGTGATATATTGAGTTTTAACAAGCCCATTCAAAGCCAAACAGGCTCTTGTGTAGCTGTAGCTAAGGCATTCTAAGTGCATAAGAGACCACATCTTGGTAACCATTTAGCCCATTCACGACCGTACAAATGAATGAGTTGCTCTAATAAAGCTCTTCTCATAAACAAATAACATTTTTAATCATCAACCTCTGTAAACCAAGTCAGAGCCAAACAAACACATGTGCCTCATACATAAAGCTTCTTTAGTGCTGAATAATACACATTTTTGCAACCATATAACCTATTCAGAGCCAACGCATGCCAAGCTCTACAATTAAGCCGAGTACTCATGAAACGTGGTGGCCATATTGGAAATTGCCATATTTGATATATTTGATATATACTGATGGGGTCCTTACAATAACTATAACATTAGTTGTTTGTAAACAAGATGTGAACGAATCAATAAATGTAAGCTGATGTTAAAGGAATATTGAAAATACAATTATGTTATACCAGGTAGGATACGAATTATTTTGCATTTACATTAAATACTAGAACATTATACCCCAATTCTCAACTTTTGTTCTATTTTATACTGTACCATTGAAATGGTCTTGGTGTTGACCTTGAGGTATTCAATGCACCTTTATTTTTAAGTTACAAAGGGCTCATGAGAAATACACATTGAAATATGCATTCCTATATACATAAATGTGTGCCATATTAATAATAAAAAACGAATAAGATTTTCATGGCATCAACGTTGAAAGCTATCTTGATTTTCATTCCTCATTAAACGTCTATAACACGAAATGTAGGTCAAAAACTTATCCAATGCTGCAACACATCAAATTGATGATAATTATCAGTGTTAGCATTGTTATACGCATTTACTTATCATAACGTTTTTTTTTTTTAAATAAAAATACGGTTGCAACGTAAGCAACTACTCAGGTTTCTGAAGAATACTGGTATGAATTTGTGAAATATAGTTCACTTCAACATCTGAATAGTCATTTAACATCACTAAACAAGTTGTGGGGGCTACATTAAGAACCACAACTATATAATAAAATTATGTTAATGTGGTCATGTTGAATTTCGGCGTTAATTGCGCCTGAGCTGTTAAAAATTCTACTAATATTTTCTGCAATTGTGCAAATTAAGACATTTAGCACCAAATGTGCACATTATATTAAACTATTACCGACTTAAACAATATAATTTGGACAAGCACCAGTAGCCATTACTGTAACGATGGCCTTGTCAAAAACACAAGTCTCGTATATAGAGCATTAAACGTGGAACCTGCAACATATATAATAGCAAGAAAGGTTAGTGTAACTATTGCAGAATATTTACTTTTAAAACATTCTTTTCTGTAGAATATTATGTTTATTGATTATTGTTTTGAATTAAAGAATTTATGTTTGTTTTACAAATCATCAAAAACAAATAATGCAGTATTTGCACATTGTGATTCAAAACACAAATATTTGTTATCTTCAAAAGGAATTCTATTATTCATGATGTAATTGTTTACAAGAAAATATCAATGGAAAGGTATTTTAAAAACGTATTCTATCTACATTTGATCCTTTAATTTCTATTGTCAAGATTTGAAATGATTGTTTAGATTCTCACGCTGTTTATATATCATTTGTATGTGTCAATGCCCAGAAAACAAAACCATGCATACTTGCAATTGAGGTCATTTTTTCAAGACAAAGGAAATTAAAACTTATCCCACTTGTCTTTTTAAAAATAATTCCATTAGAAACTACAATGAAAAATCGTCCTTAACGAAACAATGAAAAAAAAAACAGAAAAAAGCAGTCATCTCAAATAAACACGGAAAGAAAGCTATCAAATTCAATAATTAAAGATAAAGAATATCTTGTCAATCGCCCGGGAAAATACAAACAGGGAACTGAAAGCGTGAGAATTGAAAACCCACTAATATAAAACAATAACATTTTTATACGCTAAAAACACTAACAAGGTAAGACATAATTTGCATTAACAACTTTACCAAGGGCAGACATTGTGTGACCTTTGTTGTGAACTTCACGTTGAATATGCTTTTGTAAAATATATTCTAACATGCCTTGCATTTTGTATATAATTGTCATAGATTATGAATAAATGTATTGTTGAAATATATTGTTAATATTGGTAAAATATATGTTGCTGAATCGCTCGTTTATATTTCATATTTAGTTATGAAAATGGATGCGCGGGCCATATTTCTAAATCAAATCAATGGTCTGATGCATGTGGAGTTGTTGTCTGCCGCTAATGAGCTTTTCCATGAAGTTTTAATGGATTTGTTAACATTTCAGACTATTTGATACTCTAAGTTTTGGAACAATGCTAAGGACAAGACCTATAAATCATAGGTAATGACCTAACTTTTATTTAAAGTAAGTTCCTATTTTCAGATTTGCAAATAGCAAAATTCGCGACTTTTCGTACTTGTAACGTTCTCCCATATAGCTTGTAAGGGGAGCTAATCTCGAAGATATCTCCGAAACCAAAAATAGTATGAGGTTCGTTCAGGTCTTGAAATTTAGGTCTCTCAATTCTCTACGTCGTATGATGGTCAGCGCATCTCTGACGACATTGTGTCACCGTTTCTATTCGCCTATACGATACGTTTTAAACAAAAAATCGATTTATTTTTTTCCTCTGCGTTCATATTTGTAAACAAAGCAAAATTTCGTATTTTCCCGGTTAAATGACTATATGCGCCAACATGTGACCTGAGCCTCGTTTTCGGATTGATGTTAACGAAATATAGAAAACGACACCATGGCCATACGTGGATTTTGACTTTACAGCAATAAAGGACATATATCCTAAAACGCTAAACCATATAGTTACGTTTCAAGGCAAGAGCGTCATATCGAAACATGGAAAACAGTTTAAAGCACATCACTAGCGCCTTGATATGAAGGACAACAAGCACATGTCTTTCTTATCAAGGCGTTTGAGGAATTTCGCCAAGCTTGATTAGCAGTATAGACAATACATTGGTATAAAGATTGATCTCTCAAACCCTTATTGACATAGTCATTTCAATGTACCCAACATAATTGGAATGTATGTAATGTTACTTGTCTAACAGCCAGTAAATTCAAAATTACAGGGACTCTTTATAGTTCCCGACGTTATATCCGATACGCGTGTATAGTGTCATCAAGTTCACACCTCTGGCATAAGGCGCCAATCGTTGTAAAAACAAGGCAGACGAAAAACACAGTTGCAGGCATTAATTTATTAATTCAACAAAAGCATCGAATATTAGAATACCGATTTTAATTTTCGAAGACCAAACGTTCAATCAAATTTTCGAATATCCGTTTCCATCCCTAAGTTTATTAAACATAATGAATAACATCGACATATCGATGTGAATTTGCGACGGGTATCATAATGTCTTGCTGTACGATACTTTTTCTAAACCACGCACTTTAGGTCTCTCGATTCCCTACGTAACGCCACCTTCGGCGCATCTCTGACGTCATTGCGTCACCGTTTTCATTCGCATATGAGGTTATTTTATACGCTTAAACGCCGCAAAAAATGCCTAAAACTGGGGTATGCAATGTCGAAGAAATCTCAGCATCCATGCTACTGACGAGGCTGGGAACAATTTTGCAATATAGGGGACTCTATATCTTACAAGAAGCAACCTTCGGGGTGCCTGGAATGATATTTGGTCACCGGTTCGTAACGCGTCAAACTTTCGCTACTTTTCGTATTTTTAACGCGCTCCCATATAGCTTGTAAATGGGAGCTAATCTCGAAAATATCTCCGGATTCAAAAATGGTATGATGTCCGTTAAGGTCTTGAAATTTAGGTCTCTCGATTCCCTACGTAACGCCACCGTCGGCGGATCTCTGACTTATTGCGTCACCGTTTCCATTCGCCTATAAGGCTATTTTATACTCTAAAATGCAGCGAGAAATGCTTAATTCTGGGGTATGCAATGTCGAGGATATTTCAGCATCCCTGCACCTGATGAGGCTGGGACCAATTTTACCATTTAGAGGACTCCATACCCTACAATAGGCACTCGTCGTTGTACCTGGAATGATATTTGGTCATCGGTTTCTAACGCGTCAAAGTATCCCGAATTCGCGACTTTTCGTACTTTAAAGGCGCTCCCATATTGCTTGTAAGGGGGAGCTAATCTCGAGCATATCTCCGGATAAAAAAATGATATGAGGTCCGTTTAGGTCTTGAATTTAGGTCTCTCGATTCCCTACGTAACGCCAGCGCCGGAGCATCTCTGACGTTATTGCGTCACCGTTTCCATTCGCCTATAAGGCTATTTTATACTCAAAAATGCCGCGAAAAATATCTAAAACTGGGGTATGCAATGTCGAAGATATCTCAGCATCCCTGCACCTGACAAGGCTGGGACCATTCTGCCATTTAGGGGACTCTATACCCTACGAGAAGCACCAATCGGGGTGCCTAGAATGATATTTGGTCACCGGTTAATAACGCGTCAAAATATTCCAAATTTCGCGATTTTTGGTACTTTTAACGCGCTCACATATAGCTTGTAAGTTGGAGCTAATCTCAATCATATTACTGAAACCAAACATGGTATGAGATCCGTTCAGGTCTTCAAATTTCTGTCTCTCGATTCCCGACGTAACGCCACCGTCGGCGTATCTCTAATGTCATTACGTCACCGTTTTTATTCAAATATAAGGCTAATATATACGCTAAAGCGCCGCGAAAAATGCTTAAAACTTGGGTATGCAATGCTGAAGTTATCTCAGCATCCCTGCACCTGACGAGGCTGGGACCAATTTTGCAATTTAGGGGACTTTATACCCTACAAGAAGCACCCGTCGGATTGCCTGGAATGATATTTTGTCACCGGTTTCTCATGCGCCAAGTATCCCAAATTTCGCGACTTTTCGTACTTTAAACGCGCTCCCATATAGCTTGTAAGGGAGAGCTAATCTCGAAGATATCTCCGGATCAAAAAATGGTATGAGGACCTTTATGGTCTTAAGATTTAAGTCTGTCGATGCCCTACGTAACGCCACCATAGGTGCATCTCTGACGTTATTGCGTCACCGTTTCCAGTCGCGTATAAGACTATTTTATACTCTAAAATGCAGTGAAAATGCCTAAAACCGGGGTATGCAATGTCGAAGATATCTCAGCATCCCTGCACCTGACGAGCCTGGGACCAATTTTGCAATTTAGGGGACTCTATACCCTACAAGAAACAACCATCGGGGTGTCTGGAATTATAAATGGTCGTCGGTTCCTACTGCGTAAAAATATCCCAAATTTCGCGTCTTTTCGTACCTATGCGCGCTCCTATATAGCTTGTAAAAGGGAGCTAATCTCGAAGATATCTCCGGATCCAAAACGGGTATTAGGTCCGTTGAGGTGATGCAATTTAGGTCTCTCGATTACCTACGTAATGCCACCGTCGGCGCATCTCTTACTTTATTGAGTCACCGTTTCCATTCGCCTATAAGGCTATTTTATACTCTAAAATGCAGCAAAAAATGCCTAAAATGGGTTATGCAATGTCGAAGATATCTCAGCATCACTGCACCTGACGAGGCTTGGAACACTTTTGCCATTTTGGGGACTCTATATCCTATAAGAAGCACCCACCGGGGTGCCTGGAATAATATTTGGTCACCGGTTCATAACGCGTCAAAGTATCCCAAATTTAGCGACGTTTCGTACTTTCAACGCACTCCAGTATAGCTTGTAAGGGGGAGCTAATCTCAAAATATCTCCGGATCCCAAAATGGTATGATGTCCGTTAAGGTCTTGAAATTTAGGCCTCTGGATTCCCTACGTAACGCCACCGTCTCTGATGTTATTGTGTCACCATTTTCATTCGCCTATAAGGCTTTTTTATACTATAAAATGCAGCGAGAAATGCTTAAAACTGGGGTATGCAATGTCGGAGTTGTCTCAGCATCCCTGTACCTGACTATTCTGGGACCAATTTTTCCATATAGAGGGCCCTATACCCTACAAGAAGCACCCGTCGGAGTGCCTGGAATGACATTTGGTCACCGGTTCCTAACGAGTCAAAGTATCTTATAATTTGCGACTTTTCGTACTTTTAAGGCCTCCCATATCGTATTTAAGGTGAAGCTAATCTCGAAGATATCTCCGGAACCAAAAATGGTATGAGGTCCGTTCAGGTCTTGAAGTTTAGGTCTCTTGATTCCTGACGTCGCTTCCATCGGCGCATCTCTGACGTCATAGCGTCACCGTTTCCATTCGAATATATGGCTATTTTATATGATAAAATGCCGCGAAAAATGCCTAAAAACTGGGGTATGCAGTGTCAAAGATATCTCAGCATCCCTCCACCTAACGAGGCTGGGACCAATTTTGCCATTTAGGGGGTCCTATACCCTACAGGAAACACTCGTCGGGTGCCTTGAATAATATTTGGTATTTCGTTTGAATCGATATTGAATTTGGCAAAAATACAATGCATCCTTCTTAAAAGAAAAGGCTTATATCAGACCTATATTTAAATCATAATATTATGCCCTAGATATATATTTTGCAATAAATATTTGTATAGTCTAATGCGCAATATTTATGAGCAAGATGTAAAAAAATGAATAATAAACGAGTTGTAATGAAAAGCCTGAGATCAGAACTATATTCAAATCAACTGCCCTAGATATATACTTTTTGCAAAGAATATTTATATATGTTATTGCGCAGACTTTATAAGATTTCAGAAAATAAATCATTTAGGTTTTAAACCTTGATATCATAATGTATTATATATAAAGTTATTTTAACATATTGTAATATATTCTGATTGCACAATTGTTATACATACAGATACTTGATTTTAGTCAAACATATGCTAACTAAAATACGTTATCATTTGAGAATATATTATTTGCTGTCAATGATAGCCAAAACCAATAATGCCAATTGCACAATAGCTGTTAGAGAGTATTGTCTGCACGATCGTTTTGCTGTTTATGCCATTTGAATAAGATATACAACAATCGTTATGTAATACCTCCTAGACGAGGTTTGCTTCAATCGCCGCCCTACACAGCGCCCCCTTAGAGTGGTCGGCTTCAAAACTACGCAACACAGCATCTCCTAGACGAGTGAGGTTTCTTCATCGCACCCATCCCCTCCCCACCCCCACCCCAACACACATGCTACACAGCTACCCCATGACGAGGTCGGCTTCATCCCGACGCTTCGCAGTAAAACACAAACGAGGTCGCTATGACCAAGCGCTACGTCACATCTCTTAGATGAGATCAACTTGAACCACAGCGATACACAAACATCTAAACGATGCGGTTTCAATACCAACACTACACCACATCTCATTTTGCATTTTTGCAAAACAAATCAGAGCTAGGGGAAACCAAATTTCATCTAAGTATTGTTGATTATTAACGTAAATTGATGAAATGAAAGCAGGGATCGTGTTTTTGCCATTTTAGAACTTAAGTGGATGTGTTCTGTTAACATTGTTTTAATTGTTGAACGATTGAAGAAATCGTCTTATATACCAGTGTTACCCATGGAGTCAACCTTGTTATAAGCACTCGAGAGAGGACATTTAGAATAAGAAGTTCTTTGAAGCGGGAACCTGTGGTAGATCCATTTGTGTCCTCATAATAGGTATATTTGTTTTGCTTTGATCTTCATCATCTGGTTAGGTTGCTATTCATCTGGTTGCGTTGGTCTTCTTCTGTAGCATACAGTCCTGGTTGAACATTACTTAAACCGCAAAATATTCAGCAACGCCCATCCCCTGGCTGTTGGACACCAGTAAGGCTGTTCGTCAGACTACAATATTTACACCTCAACTTCTATTCCTTAAATGAACTGCCTTTCGGCAATTGCGTTCATCAATCGATGTTTATTGAGTGTTCAAATGCATTCAGGGAGCCTATTATACAGTAATCTGATCATATTCTGAATCAAATTTGTTTAAGGATCAAAATTTGACATGATGCATTTTATTTGGGTATGGAATGCAATGGGGCTGCTCAAAATGGACGGAGTCCGAAGGACTCCACCAGCATTTTGGAATGCGCCATTTACATTTATTTAAATCTTAATTTCTGCTAAAATAAAAAGATTATTTAAGAGCGTTTTCTCTTTCTTTCTCCCGTTTTTCTCAACGGTGGGTTAATTAGAACAGCTTTCGTAACCTAATTTTATACAATACAACAGTGAATGCGCAGATAAAATATTTCCTTATTTATATGTTTATTTTCTATATTTTCCAGGTCAAGTATATTATAAATACGTACTATGGGTGTCACTCATTATTGCATAATGTCAAATATGTTGTTACATTTATCCAATTACAGAATCGTAACAAAGAGATACTAGGGTCCTTCAAAAAGTTTTGATAGAGTAAATATAATGCAAACCGAAATAGGTACATGAAATTGCATTGTTATAAATCGCACAATATACTTCCTGTATATACATATATAATAGCATTTCTGTGTTTCTACCAACCGTTGTCAAAAATAGAGCAGGCCGAGATACAAAGTCGTTTTACGAGATACATAAGTTGAGTTAGAACAGATGTTTAAATATAAGTATATCTTATTTGGGAGCAGGAGTCATCTCTATAGCAAAGGCAACGAGTGGCTTAGTTGAAAACACCCTTTAGCTTTGGTGAAACGTATCAACTTGAATTAATTGTTCAGAATAATTGAATCATGTCTCAGACAGATATGTTGGAAATAACCTAAAACGTATGGGTCACTGCAATAACCCTGACACACTTTAAGTTATCAATACGCGCGCAGCCATGCTGTTACCTCGGTCGAATAACATTTGCGTAAGGTAAACATAAGGTGATGTCCTTATCTGTCTACAACAACCGTTTTACTGTAAACATAGGTACACTTGTTGCTTTTTGGAGCCGACGTGGACGCGTCTGTTTTGGCAATCCTTAGAGGAAAGTTTACCACGTACGTAACATATTCGTAACTTTTTGAGATGTGAGGCTTTCTCCCTTTGTTTCAATGAACTCTTTGAGACGCTCTCATTGCCTGAAGTTTTAAATCAAATATCAAGCAACTCTTTCCGGTCTTTTTCAATAACATTTTTTTCATTGGATATTTTAGTTCTAAAAGCAAAGACTGCATAACGAATCCGTTACCTCTTGACTGACTTGTCTATAATATTCCCTTAATTTACTTAATCATAATTTATGTCTTAAATCGTTTAATAAATATCGCATACATGGTATTTCAACAATATTTATTATTCAAAAAGGGTGATGTTTAGGGATGATAAGGCCGTCATTAGGGTGGTACGCAGTACACAGAAATTTTAAATATGGGTATCATTCGGGTGTGTAATTGGTACGAAAATGGGTGAGTGGAGCAAACTGAATACGATACAATTTTAAACGTAAACAGTCAACCGATATTTTTTGAGAAATGTATATTATAACTGATCTGATAAACAAAAATACTACTCTGCCGCATTAAAAAGTCAAAACACATTTATTGTTCATGGCATACCAGACATTGCTCATCTTATGTCAAAAGTATTATTTTGTTTGCATATCGAAATAAGAATAATGTATTGTTAAAAGGGTTAAACACATTCTTTGAGTAAGTATGCTTCTTTGTGGAGAGGTAAATGCGTATTATATTTATTTGGAGGACACAAAGAAACGTGTTTGATCATAAACGCAGATGTCGCCTGGGTCGAATAACATCGTGAACTCAATAATTTGGTATGCATATCGGTGGATGTAAGGGGCATAACTCAATTCTGATTCTTGAAAGAAGTTATAAACTTGTTAAATCAAGCCCCTTAAACGTTTCTAATAAAGCAACTACCCGATGGCAAAGTATGTCGGCAAAATGTGTTCTAGGTATGCAAACATACCCGTTGTTAATAAAAAAAACACTTGGTTGCAATGCAAAATAATTATTTTTGTATTTTTTGTTGTATAAAATCCGATACGATAACGGATACTTTAGGTTTGGAACGTACGTTTGAATGCTGATGCAGACATCGTTTGTTTAATGTATAGCCCTTTATCATACTGCGTTATTTAAGTCACTGCAAAATTTGCAAATGTTTTTTTTTATCTGCGTTTTTTACTACTGTTATTTTCAGTATGACAAGATTAAACTTCATGACACAGATAAACAGCTTTGTGATAACACTTTACGGTTCAAATACCTCCATTGCGCGTATCTAGACTGTGTTATCGCCTTACAAGTAATGTGACCTCTGATGCCTGATACTGTTATCAAATATTAAAAGCTATATGATATATATTTATATTTACATACGTATATAAGTAAGTGCAATGTTTTGAATTGCGTACTTTACAACCGCGTTCTTCAATTTGATATTGATGACTCTTGACAGACAGAAAACTTATTCGTATTTTGTGATTTTAAATTCTTAAATTGGTCGTGTGAAATCACACTTGTTACTAATTCTTGTACTGAGAAGTTGGACCAATATATGTTCATTTGCATTAAAGTCTATTTTAATGTATTAGGCATTTGTTGAGTTTGTGGTTAGTTTTGTATTAGTTAACTTTTTGTATTTGCAACATGAAAATGGGCAATGCTTTGTTTGATTATGTGTTCAGCAATAATTCATGTACTTGGTTGCCTTTGTGTTTTACATTATTGAGGCATGAATCTATATAATAATGTTCTTTATGATTTGTAAAGAAGTCACCATATGGTCACTTCTTTACGTTACAGTTATGTAGCAGCCAAGGCGCAGAAATAGGAGCAATATAGAATGAGAGCATCACACATGAGTTTGGACCACAATCGGTAGGTTCAGGTATAAACATGTACCTGTGTTTTAATTTACTTTGCATGTGTTGGTATGTGTATCGCTTTCAAAGTGATTGTTGTTTTGTTATTACTGTTTCATTTATACTAGTAGTTGCCATAATGTATAGGTTATTTACTATTGTTCTGTACAATACGGAGATATATTTGTACGAGTACACAGCCGTTAGGCGAGTCCAATATGGTTTTCTAAGCTGTGTACGAGTTTAAATATATCCCATAGTGTACAGAACGATGTTATATAGCTTATATATTGTATACCTTCATTATTTTAAATACTTAATTACAGAGGTGTTGATATCAGATTTGATAACATTTTGACGTTTTGTTTGTACACAAACGAGAATTGACCATGGTTATTAAACTCAGAGGATTTATGTCACTCTAACTGAAGCATTAAGAACTCTTCGGCCACTTACCCTCGAAAACAACCTCGGATGTTAATGGACGGTTTACAGTGTCAAAAATAATTCTGTCAGGTAAATCTGTACCTTAAACTACGAAGAAAAGATCGCGTAATAATTTAAATTTAGCAGATAAAATTTAATGTCTTTACTCTTGGGAATCTGAATTATCTACGCAATAATTTACTTCACTAGCAATACATTTAACCTTAGATATACGAAATACACGTCAAAACACAAAATTTAAACTATCATTGCAAAGTTTACGAATTACTTCTACTAATGTACCGACATACATCCGAGATTGTTTTCGATTGAAAATAACCGAGGTGTATCGAATGTAACTTTAGTGCGTCTGTCGCATCCCGAAATAGAAAAAATGTTTTTAGGTCACGTGTTGAAAATAAGAATCTACGATTGGACGTATAAATGAGGTATAAAATAATTACCTTGTATTAGTTTATATTCACGAACTAGTTGTATGATGTATTTCAGGACACGCTACTATTGACAATTGAAATAGATATAAAGATAAACCCTAAAAGGTTTCTTCATCTACAGTAACGTTCTTTGTTACATAGTCATTTAATACAATGGCTCGTGGTGACTGTAGGGACTATCAACACCAACGTCATATACAACATGTGTTACGATCTATGCGTCTGCGGTTTAGTTTGACAATTCAGCCTGTGCCAATACTATCTAGAACCGTTGCTGTAGTACCGCCAGCTCCAGCTGCGCCGGACCAAGCAGAACGTCTGCCGGAACCAAACTGGCCATTGCCTTTAAATCATTAAGATGTAGTGACATATTACGACTTTGTTTTCTATCGTTTACAAGTTATCTACCTTATTAGGCATTATTGATTACAATTCACATGTGATATACATGATAAACGACATAGCAAATAAAAACCTATAATATTATAAATGGTCTGATAAATTGCATAACGCTGCATTGTATTGATGTCTGAATTTATTCTATCGCGGACCGATTTCGGCCCTATATAAGCCAAAGCGAAGCCCTCAGTCCCTCTTTCTAGTCATTACACTGCAGGGGTTCTCAAATGTGTAATGAATTTTAAATTCACT